>NW_026683647.1:0-210000 GCF_030247195.1 Topomyia yanbarensis | reverse complement strand
TTTGGTTTTCACTGTTGGCTATTTTATTATGCTTATTGTGTTTCTGAGTCACCTTGGTGAAACACATGAGTTTTGTTCGTGGTCCTGTTTTCGTAACGCAAAAACGTGCGTTTTTTGGGAGGTGTGTTATTGGATCTATTCTGATTTGAAAGGAGCAATAGAACAGCCCTAGCTGTTATCGTCGCTAAGTTTGGTCGGAGATATTGAATCAACTTCACGTCTATACAC
Organism: Topomyia yanbarensis; assembly: GCF_030247195.1. Lineage (NCBI taxonomy): Eukaryota > Metazoa > Arthropoda > Insecta > Diptera > Culicidae > Topomyia > Topomyia yanbarensis. The sequence goes on along the minus strand of NW_026683647.1, from coordinate 209,772 downwards.
AAAAACGTGTGCTTCGTCAACAAAGCTTATTGTTTATGATACATAAGAGCTCCTTGTTTGGTAGTCATGATTCTTTCCGTTTCATATCTGCCACATTCAACGTAGTTTTTAGTTGATTTCAACGTGTCATCCTTCATGATCCGGCCATTGAGGTATCTTTGATTTGCCTGGTAATTACTCATGGCATTTAATTTTTAACTTTTGTAGCGTATATTTAATCCAAAGGATATGGTTATGCCAATTTGAGAATATTTTATTTGATGTTCGACTCATATTGATTTTACCCATCTTAGCATCTCATCAAGACCAACTAGAACAAATGATAAAATAAAATAAAATAAGTTTCACACATGAACAAAACGCAAAATCTACCGCTTCGTCGCGGCGCGCAGTATGATAAGCTGGTGAGTTTATCACCTTATCCTTTAGATAACGATATTATTAAATTAAATGTTGCGACAACAAGCACAGAGAGACTAAATAAAAACTAATTCAGCCAAAAGCTTGAAACAAAGAGTCACTACTCGAAAAACAATGAGAAACCAGCTTGAATGCAACACACGGTCAGCCACTTCGCGTATCTGGTTCTCGCTCGGTAATGCACTCGCAATGCATGTTGCCATTGCCCGCGCTCTGATGTATCTAATAAATTGAAGTACATACATTTGATGATAAAATATGGAACAAGTTCCGTTCTTTTTTCGCTCGTCCTTTTGATTTGCACTGCTGCAGTTCCCGCTGCTCGAACCACTCAGCAGTGAATGCGGGAGTCGAACAAAGCGCGAACCAGTGAGTAACAACATCAGGCTGTTGGGAAAATGTTGCAATTTTTAATATTGCTGAGAGTGACTGTGTTTTGTGTTCGTCTTTGAACGGGCTATCACGGGTCAACTACATAGGGAAAAGTCGGTAAAAACGGACAACGCCTTAACGTAAAATGACAAATTCTACTCGTTCGTTATAGCATTGAATGCTGATTTCATCCAAACCTAGGGTGGAACAGCTTTTCAATATTATAAGTGAGAGTTTTAATGTTCTAGAAGAAATTGTTCTTCTTCAAAAATTAAAAATGGCATCTAAAGGACTTATTACCTAAAAATGAAAACTGCCAAAGTTATATTAACCCTCTAGTGCCCAAATTTTTTTTGGCTTGAAAAAAACTTTTGGAGGTGGGCCTCGTGATGAGAAAAACGAAAATAATGTTGAAAATTCTTGGAAGTAATGGGTTTTTCATTAAGGCCTTAAAATAAGTAGACCGCCTAGAGGCGGTGTTGGGCACCTGGGCGAATAAAAAAACAAAAACTTTTTTTTCTTCTAGTTACTTCAACATAAGCGAATACAGTTGGTTTCTTATATTTTGGACTCCATCAGAACGCAAAACACCTAAACCTAAAGGAGTATTTCTCTAGTACTTTGGTTGTTTAATTATTGACTTCTAATTTATAGTAGGGGAGTCCAGGGTCTGCTGGCGATGGTTTCACTTATCATGTTTTATGTTTTTAATTTAAGAAGATCGTGTAAAAGTGAATGCGTTGCATAAAAGAGCAGACTGTTAGCTGCATTACAGAATTTTAAATATGTGACGCGGGAATCTCGCTAATTTACTACTATACGCACTATGATGCCACCAGGCCACTTTTGATGATAAAGTATGGATCGCGTGGGATGTTTTTTGAATAAAACTGGAAATTAATTATACTTGTTATTATTTTTCAGCCTCAATGCTCCTGCATTTAAATTTCGGCACACGATTTGTATTCAAAAGCTAAATTTTCGAAATTTTTCAGGTGAAATTCCGAAGTAAACAAACAAAAAAAATTACTTGTGGTTACGTATATTACATATACGGCCAAGGAAAGTTCTTTTCGCGCGCTATCGAAAAATCTTGTCATTCGTAGAATAGCTTTGAACTCGCCCTAAATAACAAAAATGTTGAAATTTAAAAACTTTACATAGGGTAATGAGCCTATTTTCGTCATAACCATGTAAAACCGTTGGTTAGAGCGGCGTTAGCCATCTTTGTTCAACGCATTGGTTCAAATGGCGATTTTTGATATCATAATGGTTCATAAGAAGAAAGCAAAGATATTGATGCCAATTCATTTGCATTGCATCAATTGTATTCCGAGTAATTAATGAAATTGTGAAGCACCCTTTCTAATACGAGTAAAGTAGGCTCTTCACTCTAATACGCTCGAAAACTCAATATCACTTACAACGTGTACGAAACAGAATTTAATGCAACATAAACATATTGGAGAATGGATTAAACAGTACTTGAAGTGCAGAACTAGAGACAGCGCCATATGTCTAATACAAAAAGAGAAAAAAGATTCCGCCAACTAGCCCCAGACTCCCCTAAATATTATTAAATGATAAGAATATCCATATTCTAACTGCAACATTCACCCAAAGTTTTCAAAACATAAGTTTTTTCAGCTAAAATTGCACATAATACTGGTTTCGGTACGATAAGTAATCACTAAAGAATTTTTTTCGCTCAGGTGCCCAACACCACCTCTAGGCGGGCAAAGTATTTTACCAAAAAACCTAAACTTCCGAATTATTTCACTAAACCAATTCACATCTACAGTGAAATGCTAGTAACAGGCTACTCAAAAATATTTTTTTAGTTATTGAAATTTCCAAAATCAGTTAAAATTTGTTTAATGAAGATTACCACTAAACACAAAATAGTTTTTTTTTCCACGTTTTCCTCGAATTTTCAACTTTGAGCTTCAAATGCCTTTGACAGAAAGCTACGAATATTAAAATAATGTGTGTGTATGAAGGGTGGGGAAGAAATGCTAGTGCGGATGACAACATTCAATCATGTTTTAGTAGTTTAATTTAGATTTTTATAGAGACCGCCTAGAGACGGTGTTGGGAACTAGAGGGTTAATATGTTGGTTTCTTATAATGTGCTTCATAGTAATATGTTTCAATTAATTTTACGATGGACAATATAAAATATATAGTTTCGTTATAACGAAAAAATTGGATGTGTGAATGATTCTAAAATTAATTTAAATATTATATGGTATATTTTTATAACAATCTCAAGCATGCTTCGATTGGCTAGCTTTGGATCAATTTTCTTGCCATAATTGTTCCAGTAAAGAATCACAATGCTAAAAAAGAATTTAATATCATCAAAAAGTCGGTTCCGACAGCATGAAGTAACAAGTTACTTTACGCTCGTCCGGACATGCCGTAGGCTCAGGTGATTCGCATTTCTAATGCCAAAAGATCCTTACTCCTACGGTAGCAGACAAAGGCTTAAGTCGCCGATAAACTCTCAACTTGCTCATATGACCCTTTCCACGCTTTTCTAAAACTTTCTTCTTTCAACCCCTTGCTCTCCCTGGAGAACTATGGCTCTTAATATTGAAAAATATACTTCATTTTCCAGTCCCTTGCTAATTGAATGTCGTTAAAAACATAAAAAAAGTCGTCAAAAAGTTCATTTCAACAGGTGTCTTCAGAAATAAGTCATAAACTTTGAAATACAATTACAAAAGAGATGCTGGTAGCATCGTTTTATCTCAGACAAAAGTACATGTTTAAAGCTTTAATTGACATTGTTAATTATTGGAACAGCAGTAAACAAATTCCAACTTTCATAGATTGTTTTCAATACACTGTTTAAACTGCCACTCCATTTAATATCCAATAAATCAAAAATAATACGAATTTGACATTCACAAACCCGGCCGAAATAACTTGTGCGTGCATGCTTCTTTCAGTCTTCTAGAGAAACCGACAAATCGCTTGAATAGTCTTCCCAATCGATTACGCATTGTCTGACGAAATACACTTCCAATCGTATAGAATATGTCGTCATAGATGATGAGTACATGTCAAATAAATCTGTCGAACGTGGCCCGACTGCAGAGCTGGGTCTCTCATCAATATCAGCATCAGCAGCACCATCCACTGTTGTAGAGGATTTCCGCAGTGACAAGCATAATATTAGCGCAGTGATACCACAATCCAACCAAATCAGATTGGACAAATAATAAGAGACAACCCCCAAAACGAGAGCTGAGAATTGCAGATGCGTCATGATGGAACAAAAAGCTAGGGTTTTGATTGGAAGTTGAATATTTCAGATGACATCAACGAGACGTGCCCTTCGGGGTAAATATTTCGAGAGCACGTATGAATTATCTGTTGTCAATTTGAGGCTAAACGGGGGGAAATCTGCTCGTAATAACGTTATGATAAATCCCGATATCATAGCTGACTAGGTGGGTCATGTTCACGCTCTGCAATTAGGAAGGGTTTCTCACCAAGCATTTGGTTGTCGCCTTGGGTCAAGTCCGATTAATTTTCCGGAGGGAAGTTCACATTTTATTTTTAACGTAAATACCTTATATTGGAATTTAACAAAATCATGCATTATTACGAATTCAATAACGCTATGAATTAGTTTTAAAACTTTGAATTTACGTGATATATATGCACATATTATTGACATTTGTGTAAACTTCTTCCACGTAGTTTCCATTGTCCATTGCAATCAGTGAGTAATTAATAAATTCTAGTAAATTTGTTGAGGTCGACCGACCTTTGAAGAAGCCATGCTGGAGGTTAGTAATTCTGTTTTTTATTTGAAGAAATATTTTTTTCGTTAATGATTGATTCAAAAAGTTTCGGAATGCTGAAGATTATGGCTATTCCACGATAATTGAGAACGTCAGATTTTTTCCAAGATTTATATATGGGTACTAAGAAAGAGCTCTTCCATGTTTTGGGGAACTCTCCTGATTGTAAAGACATATTAAAAAGCCAGAACAATGGAGTTGTAAGCTGAGTTTTTTTATAAATAATTGTGGAATTCCATCAGGGCCAGCACCTTTTGATGAATCCAAAAGCTTTAGAGCATTGAAAATGTCCTCCACTATGGCATGACTGACGCCAATATCCATAGGAAATTCTGGAAGAAAAGCAAAATAATTGCGATCGCGGTCTTGTTCAGAAAAAGTTGTCATCCAAGTGCATTGTTGATGGGAAATTGTCTGAATTTAATTTAGTTTTGACGTAGTTGAAAAAATTATTTGGACTGGATTTAATCTGCTGTTAAGTTTTAGAATTATAATCCGCATGTGCAGAATTTATGGCCATATTTAGTTTATCGCAGATGTCGAGATAATGTTCCAAGTGCTCATTATTTTGATTTTTCTTATATAGCTTGTGGGCTTTTTGTTTCCTATTTTTCAGATTTCTAATTTGCTTGTTATACCAAATAGGATGCTTCGAGCTACCGTGTTGTCTTTTCTTCTTAATAGGCACCTTTTCATGAATAATTTTGTAAGATATGTTCAGGGCGGTTTCAATATTCGATTCATTCCTAAGAGTATTTTGCCAGTCGACACTACCTACCTTCCGTCTAATATTGTCATAGTTGGCTTTATGGTTCCTCAAAGCCGTAGTCATTGGGTACTTGATTTTCATGGATGAACAGAAAAAACTCAATAGCAGTATGAAAGGCTTCATTTTTCCACAAAGGAGCTAAAGATTCAGATACACAGAAATCTTCCTGAGTGTTTGTAAATAAAAGGGCAAGAATGCAATTCTGTCAATTTTTATCATGATTTATAGGATTAAGCTAGCAGTTTTGTCGAAGATGAAATGCAATGTTTCGTTTTCTCCTACGACTGGGATTAAAATATTTTCATTTTCAGTATTCGGAATAAAATCGGCATTGCGCTGGTTAAAGTCTTCGTAAATGTGAACTTTAACCTCGGCTTTAAGTTCACTGTGGAAAAAAATTTCAGAATTAAATTGAGCAGAAGCGCCTATAAGAACTTCCCCACCAGACTTATATTGAGATTCTAGAAGAATTCGGTCGTCTCTGAATACGTTAAAACCACTACCAAAAATTTTCTCACTTTTTATGCTATCGTTTCAACTTTTTTTTATTTCGATTATAGAGGTTTTAACCTTAAGGTCATTCGCCTCTTCGGGTTAGAAAAATCTCTAAACCCTATGTACGGGGTTGGGACTCGAACCCAGGTGAGCTGCGTACAAGGCAATCGATTTACCAACTACGCTATGCCCGTCCCCCTCGTTCCAACTTGTTTCAGTGCCTAGAATAACAGAATAAGATAAGCTCAATACACTCAATACGCTGATTTTCAAACGGAGGCCTAGAGAATTGCACCCTGCCGCCGCAAGTAGATTATTATCTCGTGGAAGAAAGTTGCCAACTGTTGGACAACTGCCTTGAGTATTGTTATTGTTCTTGTTGCTATTATTACTGCTATTAGGCTCTTTACTGACACAGTTAACTTCACTTTTCTTGACAGTTCGATTGGACTGTTTACATGGACTTAGAAAAATTTGTGGACGACTAGATTCGCTCGAAGCAAATCGTAAAGAATGTAAAGTCCATGTAAACAGTACAAGCGAACTGTCAAAAATGAACACTCAGTTCATTTGTGACGTCAGCGTAAAGTATTCAATTGTTGTTACGATTGTTGTTGCGATTGTTGTTGCTATTGTTGTTGTCATTGAGGTTGTAGTTGTTATACCTGCTTTTGGATATCTGATATTTATTTGTTTCTTTGGAATTACGGTTATGTTGGTGTCTTTTTTATTGCGATCATTTATTACCCGATGCAACTCCTTTTTTATTAGCTTTTCTTTGTGCCATCGTACTATATATCAGTGCAGTAAAATTTCATTTCATTCAATCGAAACTGAATGAACGCAGTCAATCAGTCGTCTACGGTAGCATTCACATTCATTTAACGCATCAGTTGCTGTTGATCTGAAGCTGGGTTCATGGCACTTCACTCACCGCTGCTTTCAAATGAGTCGCAATTCATATTCAACCTCCTTCGTTTGATCCTCTCAAATGAACAGATCCGCTTTCAATTTACCCAGTGAGCACCAGTCAAATGAGATCCGGGTAAACCTAAGACAAAAAGAGACAACTGGCTTCGTATTTTTGGTTGTCATACCTTTCTTGTGCCAGATGACAGATGAGTGTATGCAGCTAGCGAGGTTGGCAGTGCAGCCAATTTCTTTGTCATATTTAGATATGTTGCTATAATACACATAATAATGACTGTTTTATTGACACACATTTCGCCAACATTTATCTGGTACTAATCAATCCAACATTTTTATCACATACCACATGTTTTTAGCAAATTTGACCAGCATAACAGCCTATTCATTAGAATCAAATTTGCAACAAAAATATTATAGAGATGGACGTACTACCATATAACGTTTTTCATTGCAACCAGTTTCAACAAGCTGTTATTAGTAGATTCATTATTTTCGTCTGAACTCTGCGAATTCAAGAAATTTTGAAAAAGAAATATGATAGCCGCAGTATGCTATCATAATTGTACGAAGCTGTTAAATTCATTGCTAAAATCAAATATGTAATTCAGCTATTTTTTGCACCTCTACCAATAGTTTCCTGTGTACAATTCCGATGACATGGTGAAGAGGTAAAACACTTCCACACTGGTTCTATAGGAACACATTACGAGCACAGTCTACAGATACGAGAATCTTTTCTTTTTCAGAAAGAATTCGAAAAGGTTTTGCTCGATATGAATGCTATAAATAGGTCATATCGAAGGTGGGTTTATTGATTTGAGGTAACCAAAAGGCGCCATATTGGATTGATTGATTGCAAAATGTCCCCAATCATCAGTTTCCGTCATCTAGTGACCATCATTGCAAAAGCGATATAGATATATATTGATCATGGTTTTTACTGTGGTGGTTACCCGAAACCGCCATCTTTGTTTTCAAAATGGACTAAATTTATAAATTACGGTATTTTATGATTATTTTAAATGATACCCATATTGATAGTTGTTTTCACAGTTTCTTGGTCACTATAGGCCGCAATCTTGGATTTCAAAATGGCCTAACCTCCTTTCAAATGGTATCCATGTTGCCCTCATCTCTGATTTAAAAATGACTTTAACCATCGAACTTGAGCTTGAGATTGACCTTGTACGACCACCTCTAGCTGCTACTCCGTTATCGATCTAGACTAGCTGAAGTTGCACAGGGAATCAGTAGATAGTTATGCTTGGGATTAGGGAAACATCTTTCAATGTGCAACTCCTGGTAATCCTAAAGTGTTTATTGATCAAAACCGGCGCCGGCCTGGCCCGAACGTAGATCGCGGAAGGAACGTTAGTCCGATACTTGCTTTTGCTAGAGGCCGTTAATACTACTGCGCACTCCACAAGTATCACGGGAGGACGATATTTGGTAGTAACTAGATGTCGACTCATCAACTCATGGACCGGGAACCAACGGCTTTACTTCCCTTCCGAAGGAAGATTTTGCACCTCAGAAAAATCTCAGCGACCTCGGCTGGGATTGCACCCAGACTAACTGGGATGGGTGGCTGTCACGCTTACCACTCAACCAACTACGCCTTCATTTAAAATGACTTAAACCATCGATTTCCGTTATCTATCATCTTGGACCTTTAACGAGTTCGCCCGTTTACACCTAAGACAAGATAAGGCAACTAGTAATACGATTTCTGTATATTTCTGTATTTTGGTAGTACGTCCATCTCTATTTCAATGTTTGTGGCAAATTTGATTCTGATGAATAGACTGTTATGCTGGTCAAATTTGCTAGAAACATGTAGTATATGATAAAAATGTTGGATTGATTAGTTCCAGATATATTTTGGCGAAATGTGAGTTAATAAAACAGTCATTACTATGTGTATTATAGCAACATATCTAAATATGACAAAGAAATTGGCTGCTCTGCCAACCTCTCTAGTTGCATACAGTCATCTGTCAACAATTATTCAGCAGGGCACAAGAAAGGAAAGAAAACTCCAAGAAGAAGAGAAAGAAAGGTTCGGAATATTTGTCATTTTTGAGTGAATTTGTTTTATACTTGTAAAATTAAACAGAAAAGCCCATTACGTCATTTGTTTTATTCTTTTCTTTTTCATATCCTCCTGATTTATCAGCTTCATCGAAAAAAATACAACCTCACTCATACAGAGAAAAAATGCTCGTACCTGTATCCGTCTTGAGTTGCCTCGTCTTATCATAGTCTTTACCCAATATTATTTATTATCTTGGCCGGAGTTATTTTTATGTCAGTGAGTGTTCCTTCATATTCATTTGTGAGTGGTTCATTGGAATGGCTCACTTCCATTAGCTGAGACCGTGCTAATGTGAGGTTGGTGTTCAATAGAAACTAAACAGGCAAAAACGTCAAATGACCAGAACCTGTTATTCAATTGACAGTGAACTTTGAGTGACTCAAACGAAGACGGCAGCCGAACTCAACTGATATAGTGGTGGTATGTTTACAGTGAAAGGCTCGAAGTTTCACTTGAAACGATTATTTTCGTTTGAAATTGATATTTTACCGCACTGCTATATATCACCTTTTGCAGTTGAATTCTACGCTCTTCGAACCCAAAAAGCGCCACACTTCACTGACATCGGCAATCGGTGACCTGAGTCACCCGATTGGACATTTAACTCGTCCATCAAGCTGGGGCCCGCTGGCAGCAAACAAGCATCGCGAATACTGCTATCCAAAGTGTTAATTGTGCCGGGAAGAAATTGTACTTCTTTGAGAATGTCACAGCCAACTGAATTTGTTAAAGTTTTCACTTCGTCTAAAACTTTACGTGTAGGACGCGATTCACTCATATAATGTTCATTGCAATGAGCTGCCATATCTATTAGGTTTTACACCAACCGACATAACCCAACAAAATGAGCCGGATGAACTTCGTTTGACAATTCTTGGTGGTTTGTTTACATGGGAGTTACGTGAGTGCAAATGCAACAGATGAGCACCCGTTACACTCGAACTCACGTAACTGACAAAGTAAACAAACCACCGAGAATTGTCAAACATGAACTTCATTCATCATGAGTTCATTCGTGTCGTCATCTTGTAGAACTCGATGGTAAGGGTGCTCATGTTCTGAACTTCACTGCTGATTTTTTTCAATTCTCTGGTCAAATACTCCTCAATGTGTTTTTTATGGACCCCATAGAAATGTTGAACCGTGATGTGATATGGTTTTTTAATCTGACCCCTCATCGGCCTTATTAAAAGAATTACTGCGATAGTGCCGATACAGCGTTTGTATAGCACCTTACGTGTATCTATGCCTGCCATTAGATTATGCTGGCAGTCTGCACATAAGGGAATCATGATATGCGAAATAAATTCTTCTTGATTTCGCTGGACTCACAAGCTGGACAAGCTGCATGATAACCTTTTTTACAGAATCCACACTGCCACAAGAACCGATCATCGCTGATATTACAAGATTTTCTACTAGCTGAGGTAATTCTGATAAAAAACGTGATCGAAGCTACCATTCACAAGGAAGTGTAGAAAGATAGAAACATTTAGGCTCCGAGTAATTGGGTCATTAAACGAAGCATAGATCTAAGAAGATGAAAACATATCCCTACTTGACACTATCGGACTTTTAATTAATTGCATATATAAAACTAAGGCGAACAATTTTATAACCATCTTCAAATTAAAAATACCGTTTTATAAACTTCATTTAATTTTGGGCGCTTTTGACAGCCCTTTGAATTTAGTGATCAAAACCAGTAAAACCGAAGGGGGCGAATGTGCCTTGGGTATATATTCAGGTGTATGAGGGCGGAGGGAGAATTCCTACTTCTGGGTATCAGAGACAGGAGTGCTGAGTTCCTTTTTGATGCCAAATCTCATAAAATAATAGATTTATTTTTCCATACAGTGTCATCGAATCTTTCTTACGACTATAGTCTCATTTTCATGATAGTTTGTCCTTTACTATCAACAATTTGAATTATAAAAATTGTAAAACACTACTTTAAATCTACTGTATAATGAATTGGTTTACTTTAGATTTTCTAATTATCTTGCAGAAAACACTATGCGCATCCATATCAGTAACAAAAATTTAAAATCTCCTTAATCCCGTTGGCGCACCGAGGCGCAGAACGAGACCATGATATGCGAAAAGTTTAATATTTGACCGTTCCGAACTGTTTTGCCTCATGGTAAAGTATTTTTGATTAGACCACCTCAGACATAATTAAACGAAGGAGTCCTTGTTTTAAGCAAAATTAGCGAGTATATTATAATCGAAAACCAAACTCGTTTCCCTACAAAATGAAACTAGTTGTGCTGGAATTGGACCAAAATCCAAAGAGAAACATGCATTTGAAGTGAACATAGGAATTGTGGATATGGAAATAAAAATCAGTAAACGTCTTCTGTTAAAAATCGTGTTCTTTTCCAATGATCATAAAAATGTTAATATGTATCCTTCTATACATGAGATGTTCTTAAAAATATTAAATACCTATGCCGCTCTCTTCTTTTGAAGTTTTCATGGCGACAGTAGTGCAGACGGTCAGTATGATTTTATGCGCCTATGCCCCTAAAATCCCGAGGCCCCTGACCTAAGCCCAGTGTGCCCATGCATAAAGACGGTACTAGGTGTACTGCTTATTATAACTTTAAATTCTAACTTTTTTCAATGCTAATGTATGTGCAACGTTTTCTGCATAATAAATGTACTCGCTTCAAATGAGTCGTCCCAATTCTCGAGCGCACTGTGATGATAGATATCAGTTTTCAGTTGATTGCATGCTGTAAAAGATACTCCAGCATTATGCTAATAAGATGAAACTATACGACCGAACGTCAAAGGTCAAACAATTCTGCCACAGGGAATATCGTGAAGGACCACAACAGGCAACGTTGAATTTTATCCTATCAAAGACAGGCTGTTCGGCATTTCCTGCCTCCTGCGGGCATTTGTTCACTCGCTGTTCGGATGCGGAAGCTTTCGAGCATGTTGATAATGATGGTGATGAAGGCAACGTTTACGCTGGGGCATACCTACCAGTTCATACTTTACCCGTCAATGAAGGCTTGTCACACTCGGTGGCGTATCCAAGGAGGAGGTGCTTGAGAGCATCATATCTTATACCGCTGACAGAGTGATGGCGAGAAGTTGAGCCGGAGCTGGCACTGACACTAGAATGAGAGATGTGAGAAATCTGCTTGCAGCAAATAAAAACGCGCCGGTCAGAGTAAAAATTGGCTTTGACCACTCCGATCCACTCGGTTTCTACTCTGACAAGCATTTTTTGATTTTCTGCAGGCAGATTACTCGCATCTCGCATCGTAGTGTCAGTACCAGCTTCAGCTAAGCTTCTCGCCGTCACATAGTGGCACATTCATGAGCCAATTGCGAGCTGTTTTGACATAGTGCGCCGACGCTGAGTCCGTCCAAAATAGCGAATGTGCTTCTCGCATAAAGACAGTAACCTCATCTGCATTTATTAGGGTTACCAACCGTCCTTATTTTAAAGGACATGTCCTTAATTTCGATGATTTGGGAAAGCGTCCTTAATTTTACTTCAAATGTCCTTAGTTTTAATCTCAATGCATGTTATATTTGAAATCAATTAGATTAAATTCACTCAAGCGAATGAAACATTTTACTCGCCATTTTAGTTACTCACTTCCTTATAATCTTCTGATTTGTTATGTGCAGATTAATGATTCAAAAACATTGATTAATTTTATTGCTTGAAGAAAAGTTACAAACTAATACTTTTCATGTTTCTCATCTTGTTGAGCGCTGACAGAAAAAAAAAAGATTTGTCCTCTAATTCGAACCATTGAATTTTAAACAGCTGTCACTTTCTAGCACAGTGGGCAAATTTCTTTGTTACTTCATGGACTTTAATTAATAAGTTCTATACTTAAGGAAAAACTTTGATTTTGGAAATGAAAATGCATAGTTTCTTAGGACCCCAGAAAAACAAAAAAGCGCTGTTCTTAAAAACATATTGGAAATCTTTTCTTAACGCCACTCAACCAAACACATTTTAGTCAAAGGTGAGTAAAATTTGTTAGTCTCGGTTAAAATTCAAGATGTCCTTATTTCGCTTTCAGCCCATTTGGTAACCCTAGCATTTATAGTTCCAATAGTGTAAAAAAATGGCAAAAAGTTCAAAGCTCAGGAACATATTGCTTCGAGCGTTTATCACTGCGCTGCTTTTACGCAGAGCATAACGAAAGATTAAACGAAGTCCCCCTGCGGTTACAGTTCTTGTCAGACTTTTTCATCCACATGTCAATTATACAAACATATAGGACTGGCAACCCTGGACCAGAGTAATGAAAATGTACGCGTCATTTACCGGCCGCAAATTATCAGTTTTAAGCAGGAAATATAAAGTTAAAGCTCTAGAAAAGTGATAGTAATGTAAATTGTAAAATTGTGAAGTTGAGTGAATTTTCCCTTGTGTTGTTGAATGGTGGATTTTATAGTTGAAAAAACGAAGGCAAGGCAAGAGTAGCCATTTGCATTAAACCGTGTGTTGGTGTATTGATGAGCTCATGGCTCATGTGAGTAATGACAGTGTGATAGGGGATATATGTTAAATTCGAGCACTATCTTCACGAATGATGACTTATCCGCCTATATCATCACGTTTTGTTCTACTAATAATTTATTTTACGTTATTAAAACGTCTAGAAGTTTATAATTTAAAATTATATTGGATTCTCATTGGCTTCTATGATAAACCGATTTTAGTGTACTGGTTCACAAAACTTCAATATACTACAATATATTGCGTAAAACATCTAAGTGCAATTACAAAATATTCTACGTATTTCAAATCATTCTGAAGTTCAGATTTTGAAATTTTAAACCTAAAATAAGTCTTGTTCGAAGTTCTACATAATTTCAAAGCATGAACAGCTAGATTTTCTAGGAAGGAAAACAAATTAAAAGTTTTACAAATTATTAATTTTATAATACTTGACGTATGCAGTATCACATATTTCTACGGATTCGTAAAGTTTGTATTAACATTGCACAAAATCCAGTTAAGTAGCTAGCGTTTCCAAATACGAATTTTATGACGTGTAAGGGTCTAGTTTACAACGAATTTTGTATCATAAGAGTTTTATTTTATGTAATACACTTGTAAATATTACACGCAGTATTGCATACCGATCATTCGAGGACTTATAAATTCATTGAGCCTGAAATTATTGTTATCAGAAGTCTTGAATCATTCTGAACACTAAATTCTTTTAAAATTCTTCAATTTACTTGTACAACAAAATACTGACAGAAAGTCACTCATATATTATGAAACAAGTCCTAGAAAAAATTGAAATCGAGACAGTTCAATAAGTTGACCCAGAGAAACACAAAAATTGCCATTTCACAAAATAATTGAATATCTTTCGCAATTTTCAACGGATTCAAACTAATTAGTGCTTATTTTCATTGGTTATTAGCAGGCTTTAATTTTTGATGAAAATATAATTTTTAGGATTGCTTTATCTAGCCGAAAATTTTGACCAAACGCTCGTTTTTCTTTAAAAAATAAGGAAAATTTAAGAAAAAGATCAATAGTTTCGTAAATAATGTCAGAACCAATAGTCGCATTAAAACAAAACATTCCAACGATCGAAAGTACATTCTACTACCTTTAATTCAGCATAATAATATTTCATATCGATGCACTACAACCGAAGATATTTGGATTTTACTGAACGAACTTTTTATTTTAAAGGAAAAATTCTTTTTTTTACTGTAACTCGAAAACTGTTCTATTGTAAATTTTTTGGATTTCATTATCGGATTCAGCACGCAATTTTACATCAGAAATGGTCCTTATATCGAAGTTCAGTTTTTTATTTTGGTTATGTAAACTAGTATTATATCTAAATAATGCAAAGCTAATTGAAAAGAGTTTTAAATGGCTTAAAATTGTTGGTCCAATTCAATAATTGCCTGATCGACCACATTGAGAACTGTTGAGGATTCCGGAAATTCGAGGAAATGGCCAAGCTCCGAAATTAGATTCATGCCTGTTTCTCATATATTACTGACTCGATCCGCAGAATCTTAGTCTTAAATGAAGGGCATAGCATTCACATTGATTACTACCGAATTTAATTGGAACAGAATATTGGTTCCGGAGTTATGAGTAAAGGAAACCGATCACGCGTGAATTTGCTATATAAACTTTTTTGCTTTTTTCCCATAGAAAAGTTATATAATCACCCTGAAAATCAAGGGGCCGAAACCCTTTTACTATTCGACTCACTTCTTCGGGTACAGCAAATGTGCTTGTGTGCATGTATGTCTGTATGTATGTGACAAACAATGGCGCATTGGTTACTTGGAGATGATCCAACCGATTTTCTCAAACTTAATCTCAAACGAAAGGCATAGGTTGCTATTGAATTTACTAGTTGAGAATTGTGATGAAACAGTAAATACCCATATAAACTGATAACACCATGGTATCTAGATGATGCAAAACTTATTAAAATGGGTGTTAAATAACTTGGATATGAGGACCTGTAGTCCCTTTAATCATACTGGCCACCTAGGACCGTACTAATGCTCTGGATAACTTGCCAATTTTCAGAAAAAATTTCACACCTGTTACTCAGAAAATTCTTGACCGATTTCCACCAAATTTGAAAGGATTGGTGCAATGCTTCAATTGGCTGCTATAAATTTTCATCCTGATCTGACTTTCGGTTCCTGAGTTACAGGTTGGTTAGTGCGGTCACTTAGGAATTCCCCATATACCTGTACCATCATATAATTAAACGGTTAAAAAGCACACAATGTGATTATTGCAATTTTCGACCGTAGTTCTGGCAATCTTGCACCCACCGTCTCTCAAATGATTTGAAACTATGAAATAATTTTGAACGATTCCAGTTTTGAGATCTTCGATAGGAATACATTCCGATTTTTGGCCCATTTTGTTCGTTTTTGTTTACGTACGATTTAAGTGCGATATCATTTTAAAGTGTATGTGGAAACAACGTGAGGTATTTGATTATAGGTAAAAACTACTTTACTCTCTCCACTCTCGGCAAAACGGAAAACTTATGATTTCAAATTCACTATTTTCGCCTTTATCATTTAAAAAGGTTATTCAATCACTCTCAAAATGGTTAACCCAATCCTGGCGATTTATTTTTTCGACTGAGGTAAGGTTTCTAGATTTTAATAGGGAGGAGAGGGGTTACCCCCCATCATCACCGCCTGTAAAACCATTTATACCACCACTATATCACCAGGCATATCAAAATAAGGTGGGGGTGGTTCGGGTTAATCGCCCTCTTCACATACACACCCCCGCATGCCAAAATGAATTTGCAGGAAGACAACATTGAACTAATCCTGATTAAGCTAATTAAAGATTATATTATTTTATTTCATGTGTTTCATCGTCGATACGTAGCGCATCAAGTTCGTGACTGGCGAGCCATTGCATATGAGTGCTGTATGGTAAAGTGCCTATTTTCACCCTATTAGAGAGAGTACCTCACTAATTGATTAATTACTCGGTCTATAATCGATGGAATGTGTATAATTTGGCATCAAAAGCTTTACTTCGTTAATGGCGGACGCCGCTCTAACCAACGGCTTCAAATGGGTAGGGTGATACAGGAAACATGGCGAAAATAGAGCCATTATCACAGTACAAACTGATTGGTCTACCACGGCGAGCCACAAAACGTGTTAGTGCAGCGATGAAGCCTTCGGTGCTAAGATCGCTGACTAGTTCGAGGTGTACGGCTTTTGCAACCATGCCGACGAACAATGCGATGTAGGCTCGCGATGGTGGAATCGATTTGCTTCTTCGTACAGACAGCGTGCTTGATCAGAGCAGGCCCACAAAAATTCACAACTGGGTTGAGAAATGCTCGGGTTGGTGTTATGGACCTGCTTGCATCGACTGCTTGTGAGCAGAGTCCAAAATAGGTTCGGTAAATGGATGAATTGCCAGAAGTATTAGTGAATGCTTCCGCGTGAATGAAAAGAGCGATTGACAATTTTCGGGAGCTGTGACCTAGTTGATGGATTGTTTATTAGCGTTCACATAATTAGATTTCAAGTACGAGTTCTAGTGCCGTTACAGCATTCCGATTATGTATCAGACATTACCCACCCATCTTTTTGCACGTATGCGAGTGAAACAGAGGTGTTTTTATGATCTATAAGCCTGAAATATTCAGCGGTGACAGATACCTCGAAAGTCCGCTCATATAAGCTGCGAAGTGTGATAATCGATATAAAGAACTTCCACGTCTACATACCCGCTCACAAAGTTGACTGCGATGGTGTAGTCATCGATTCGAGATTGTCATGCGTGGATCTAAAAATGGTGGTGAGTTTTTTGAAACTTGTATCGGGTTACCTGTGGCGGAACTGCGTCTTCTTCAACAAGAATCGTCTTCCTGTTCGGTTGTTTGCTCAAATGGGCCATTGTAGCAATAAGCCTCGGAGTGACAATTGCGCAGAAATTCATAAAGATGATTATTGCATTGGGTGTTCAGAAAGAAATATCTATTGTGGGCAGAGTCCACATTTTCTATTACCACGCCCCGCTACATGTTTGCAGAAATATTAAAAAGAGCTTTGCCAGTCACCATGACAAATTATTATGTTCTTGGCTCAGGAAAAATGTGACTCTGATGATCCGCATATGGGGAGTCTTCAATCTTTCTCTTGAAATGCAACCAAATATATGAGCTCGACTACGTTCTGGCACAAAGCTAAAACAAACTGCTTCTGGGAATTTGGGAAACTTGATATCAATCAAGAACATCAAGCCAGAAACACCAAAAATCTGAAGTGACATTAGGTTCACGTTTTTGGCGTTTCCGACTGCTGTGGGTTGTCTGCTCGATGATAATTGATCTAACGTTCTTACTCCATGATCTTTGCTACAGCTTTTAGAAGGTGGCCTGCTTTACTACCCATTCTATGAAAAATGAGAAAACGAGCGATAAAAAAATTCAATAACTTTCGCTATTTTTTAAATTAGAAATTTATAGTCGCAACTCAAACATGTTAGTTTATCTATTTATCCACTTTACATTTGAGATCAACTCCATTTTTCGTGAATGAATCTGCACGGAACTGATACAGTCGTAGCGTGGTAATCTGGGGCCTTTGGTGTTTATAATGGCTTTCTTTTTCAATTCAACTTTCAGACAACAAAATTCTAGAAACTGGCACTACTATCCTGACTTACTTTATAAAACAGATAAGGTTCCAGCGCCCCCTAAGATTGGCGCCTTCGGCGGGGGCTAACACAGCCAACCGCATTCTACGTGCCTGAACCGATGAATACATGTTGGCTTTGACCAATTAAAAGGCTGATTCAACATCAATACTATTATTTGCAAAATCTACAAGATTGTACCGTAATTCGAAACAAATCTACCATTTCGAACCAAAACCAAACCCCCTCAAAATTCACATTGCTCGCTACACCACTCGTCACATTCATACCTCGGTCGAATGAAGGCCACCTTCGTCAGCAAAATCGTAGAATCGACAATCGACGACGATGACGATGATGCCAACAGCTTTGACGAGGGTGAATAAATTAAAATACATTTTGCATAAATTGAATAGTCTTAAACCAATTTCGGGCGCACTCTTGGCACGAATTCCCGCAAACACTTATTGGCCGCCAAAGCCGCCCTACAGCACTGCCCGAGCAATCGATGGCCAATTCACCTGAGCGAGCGAGAGGGAATATTTTCGATAGGCCGCAAAGGGCCCTTTTGTCAAAGGTGCCATTTTTACATGCACCGTACGAGATTTTCGTTCATGGATTTCGTGGGATGATTTTACCGCACAGGATGGGCTAATTTTAATCGGATTGTTTCCCGGTAACCCGAGGCAAAATTTGAAACAGAATCAATTTGTTTAAGATTCCATTAAATCATGAACGGAAATTGATTCAGATTAGCTCTCAAGTGGTACGGTTTTGAAGTTATCGTCCAGTGAAAGGTCACAGGAAGTTGCTTTCGTAACGGTGTGGTGGCAGTGAACATTTGATCCTGGGGACACAAAATTTCCTGATTTTTGGAAATGCTCACTCTACAGGCGAACAGCACAAACTTTCTTAATGTCAATTTTGACATTTAGGGATTGTTTTCGGTAAGTCCAAACCAAAAAGGATTTTGAAAAGAAGCATAACACCAGCACTGTAATTGTGTTTTAAACTAGCTAGCGGTAAAGTCTGTCGAAACAGAAGGATAAATTTCGCATTGACATGCAATATCACGGATTCCCTTTACATTGCTTTTAAACTTTATGTGCAAACAATTGAACGCACATTATCGGGAAAAATCAATTTGCCTGAATCTCCCGTTTCTCCAACTTTTATTGAATAAATTACTACTATAGGAAACGGAACTAATATCCGTTTTGCAGCAGCCAGCAGCTAATTTTTCAGCAGATCAAACAGTGAAGTAGGTATGTTAATGTCGAATATGCTACACATTGTGACAATCCACGAGCAAACTTCAGAGATAATCTACCTAATTAAACATCGAAAGGATAAAAGTTATCAAAAACGCGGGTTAATCATTTTTTGTCAGATTCTAATAACTGTTTTCTACACATCTGGACAGCAATAAAAGTAATTGAATTTCGAATACTATTTGAAAAATTGTTAACCCAATAACATGTTTTATATTTCTTATAAAAGAATGTATAGAATTCGCTTAAAATTTCAAGATTTTTTCCGAGGCCCGGAGGGCCAAGTCTTATATACCAATCGACTCAGTTCGACGATTTGGGACAATGTCTCTATGTGTGTCTGTGTGTGTGTATGTAACGGACAAACTCTCATTCGTGTTTTTCAGCAATGGCTTATCCAAACTTATCCAAACCAGTTGCAAATAAAATGCCTCACAGCCAGACAGAACGTTATTAATTTGTTTTTGATTCTGCTGTTTAGTTCCTAAAATATGGGTGTTTGAATGTCCAAAAACGCTCTTTTTGCAGGTTTTTTTTTAAATTACTGTCGATATTGACAACATAGATCAACACTTTATACATCTTCAAACAGCTTATACGAATACCTTTCGAACGAACTGTAGTTTGTTGAAATCGGACTATTAGCGAAGGAGATATTTAACATTAAATACATATGACGGATTCTTGCCGTTTTCCACCCTAGTAACAATTGTGGTTTTATAGTAGTTTCGTAGCCTTTCATAAAACTTAGATTGCACTTGTAGCGAGCTATAAAACTTCAATTGTTACTTGGGCAATTTCTAGAAATAAAACCAAAAGTATGAATTGACTATTACCACCAAAACGGCTAAGTTGAGGTCAATAGCATCTTCGGTGAAGTTATTGGATTTAATAAGCTCTTTATTTTGACATTATGTTTTCACTGATTTATCCCCCTATAAGTGAGTTATTTTCATTAAGTTTCTTTTGAATGATTATATTGAGATATCTTCTGCAAATTTATAGTTATAGCATGTTAGTTATCGTTCAATATAGTAATGGTCCATTTTATTATATCAGCCGAATTTTATTTTGATAAAACGGAAAAGAATATCAGGACATATTTTGTACCTACCACCGCTTGCACCAAACAATTTCAAGTTGTCTGATTGTGTCTTGATCACTTATCAATGTGCAATCTTTCATTTGCCAGTACCTTCTGACAGCTAATTTTCTAACTTATGACCCCTTTATCGATCTAAAACATATCACGGAAAACGATAAACGAAATAAATGTCTTCAATTAAGTGGAAACAAAATCATAATAAACTCGTCCACAACAAACTTCTTCGAATACTGTCAACTTGAGGTTTATTTTTGAGGATATATTTTTTTCTATTGCATCGAACTACACCATTTACACCGTTGTTGGTAGTTTGTTAAAAGATTAATTGCACAGTTTCTTTCAAAATTTGTCAAACCTTCTTCCATTCGTTCATTTGTTTGGGTAGTTTATGTTAAAAAAGTATCCTAAATTAATAGGTACAATTAAGGGGGTGGACTGATTTGGGAGACAAAAATGAGGCCTGTTTTCAAGATTTTTGGAAAAGGAAAGAATCGTCCTAACTTTTTGAAAATTCATGGGAATTTGGGAAGTTAAAATAAAAATTTTCCTTGGAAAACTTCACAATATGGCGGAATAAAGGAATAATCCTTACTGGAAAAGTGCAGCTGGTAGTTATGGTTGAAATCAATGAAACAACAAAATTCCCAATTCACATAAGTATATCTTCTGTTTGATTTTCTATACCCGTTTTTTTCGCATTCTTCTAGAAATTACATTTTTTGACATTAATTTTTGATACTAACATACCACACAAAAGATTAAAATATTTGTTAGAATCTTAAAAAAATTATATGTATTTATGTGATATATTCTCTGTATTATCTATTGCCTTAATAAAACAAACTCGATTTTTTCGATCTTGTATAGCAGGTCACCTCTGTAAGGTTTTATATATGTAGTGGATCGACAAAAATTAGAAATTTGCATTATTTTCTCTACACAAGATTGAAAAAATTAATTAACCCTTTCATGCCCAACATTTTTCTTTTGCATACAGGGATCCAAAACCTTTTCCTTGTAAATGGTGGGGTTGAGAAACACGAAAAACCTTCATCCATAAAGATATGTGCTTCCATCGCAGTGCTAGAAGCAGCTCAGGTTTTACCTTCCAATGCTTCTTACAATTTTCCTAGAATTTTAACAATAGTCAAATTACTTGGAAAATGTGGTCGAAGATGGTATAAATCAATAGGATTTATCAGTTTTCCATAATATTACAAAATAATGAAGAAATTTCAGAACGATTCAAAAATATTTGTTTGAGTTATATTTTCGGTCACCGCAAAAAATGTGGTTTAGAGAAAACCCCAAAGTTTTTAGTACACTAAGGGTATACATATGTTATTGCCGCTTTCCATATGTGGACATATTACTTTTATGACCATAATGCATGTTTTAGGCAAATGAGTAAAAATCAGATCCTTTTATAAAATCCACTTTTGTTAATAAAGGTGTGAATATTACCAAGTATTTGCGTAAATATTATCAAAGACTTAGGCATTAGGATTAGTGATAATTATTCAAATCAAAATCCTTTTTTCAACCACTAACTATTGTGAGCAGTGGCGTAGCCAGAAATTTGGTTTGGAGGGGGTTTTGATGAAAATCGCAAATTTTTTGAAAAAATGCCAGAATTTAATATGAGTTTGATAAATTATTGAAAACTCAAAAACATAAGTAGTCTAACAGATGTCATTCCAGTCTACAAACAAGAAGGATCAACATGGAACAGTTTTCAAACCTCTATAGATTATTTTCTTGTATAATATGTCAATTAAGTCAAAAATTGCGATCTTTTAAAGTAAGATAAATGATCTGAAAAATTTTCAACGTTCAAGATCACCTAATATAATAATCCTTGACTTTGAAGGTTTGACAACTTCGGGAAGTTATCAACATAAAACAGCGCCTGCTTTGATATAGAAATTTTAGTGATTAACTCTCATAGAGGAAATTATGGTGAATTAATTTTTCAAAAATATTAAGAGACATGGTGCCTTCAGCAAAGTTTTGAATAATGTCATTTCAAACAATTTTGTTGAAAATATGAAGGCTACATGAATTCAACATATAGGGATTTAAATGGACTGGGCCTGCTATATTTCATCTTAGTGAAGAAAAATGTAGGTGAAAACTATTTTTTTCTGCGCTACGGATAAAATTGTTTGAAACAGTCATTGCGAGTTGAGAACACAAAACCTATAACTAAATTATGGATGGATGGAACTGAAACTTGCGTTTCGACTTCATCTCATCAGAATCCGACACTAACTTGGTGGGCGGACTAAGCTTGCGCCGAATTGATGCTAGCTCCTGAAAATGGAATCACTCTTTGTGTTTTTGAGTCCTTTTAATAGCTGGGATTTATTTGTTTTATATCCAGTTCCCTTATTTTTTTGTAAGCTTCAAAGGCACCTTGAACGCAATGTGAATTAATTATTTAATTACCGCAGAAGAGATTTATCAAATACAGTAATTTCAGAATAGCTTGTTGTAAAGGTTTTCTACTACTATATTTCGATACTCTGAATATGTGGGATATTTATGTCTTTGACAAAGTTGTTTGAAATAGCACTTTCGAAAACTTTGCTGGAGACATTAAGTCTCGATCCAAATTTGGTTGAAGAGTAATTCTTGTCTATAATTACTTCTAGGAGGATTAACCGTCAAAATTATTCTATCAGCAGATGAACAGTTTTACGGTTTGAAATTCTTCAATGTTACTTAACATCGAAATTTGGCAGTTTCGAATGAATGTGATCGTGACCGTTAAAAATTTATCGAGCATTAATTTTACTTTTCTTCATTAGTCAACCTCACAACTTGCAGTACTAGTACGTAGCACACAAAATTTTAGTACGCCATTCATTGCATCCTGCTAAGAGGCTATTCATATAGTTGATAATACAACAAAAATCCAATGCTCATAAAACCGACCCTGACCTGCTAGAGACAAAATTACATCAGCTTTCAACTAGTTTCTGAAATGTTATTCTTGTTGTTAACCATATTGAATTGTTGTCTAAACTCTACACAATCTAAAAAAATACATTTTCAGCAAATGTTGAAATGTAAGTTTTCGGTAAACAAGCTTATGTTTTATATGCAATCAACCTATTCAAATTTAGATTCCCATTCGAAAAATTGTCTCTAATCCATATTTTGAAGCATCTTTCCAAAAATGAGCTCATAATAATTCAGACAGTTATTTTATTTTACATTGAAGTAATTTGACAACTATGGGATTTTGGCTAAGAGATAAGTCCCATAATTTTCCAAAAGTTCTCATGACGCTTTAAACACAGTTCTCAATGTAGTGATCAGAGAATATTTTTCCAAAAATATTTTGTGGAATATTAAATTAAATTCGTCAGCATCAATTTTTTTTCAATCCAATTAATTTTGGTTTGGGGGGGGGGGGGGGGTTAACCCCCAAACCCCCCCCCCCCCCTGGCTACGCTACTGATTGTGAGTCGAAATATGTTGCTCACTATGAGGTCACTTTCAGAAAAAGTCGATATCGAAATAATCGCGTTGAGGTAGCGTGTTTTCAAGAGCTGCAATTTCAGTTCTCGTTCTCAGATCGCCATGAAAATTTGAATAAACACTATTAATGATATGTACTTCAAATATGCGCAATATTTTTTTACATCTTTTGGGTTAGCACATATATAGTCCTTAAAAGGAAATTCAGTTTTTCCATACATAATGCATTGAATGAAGAACTTGAATATTTTATTCACAAAGCATTAGTATTAAGTGGATTTTCGGCCTATTTTAAAGGGCATTTTATTCGTTTCACTTTTATTTTGATTTGACTTTCGACATTTCTCGCATAGATGTTGTCCCATGCTCATTTGATCGATATAATATTCGAATATGTTGGTTTAAGCGTCTCTCTGAGGCCTACTACTGTCCCATGTAGTATGTGTTATCAACAACATCGCGAAACATCATGTTGTAAATGTTCTCAATCGTTATAATATCCAAAGAGAGTGATAAGTGTTATAAGAAATGTCTCATCACACTGTTTGGTGGATTAAACTCGTTTTTTCTTTTGCATACAATAAATATGTTTATTTCAGTTAATACAAATTCCTGCCTCGTTTTCCTAACATATTAACATTATTTTGGTGTCGTGCCCAACTCTACTCGCGTAGAGCCAGCAGAGTAGCCTCGAGTTCGCATTTACTTTTTGCCGTAAACTAGCCCGTAATCGGTGACATAAACCTGCTGAGGGGCAACTGGGAGTGCGGCAGTTGCTAGGGTCTGCAGCGGGGCTGCCACCGGATAGGCAACCTGAGCAGCTGGAGCAGCATTGACGAACAACCGCTGAACCACGGATTCCGGAAGATTCAGCAAATAGACGGGACGTTGTGAATCCTGGTTTTGCTGCTGCTGGTCTTGTTGTTGTTGTTGAGAATCCAGTTGCTCCAGACGAGCGAATTGGCGATTATTTCTAGGTGCCTGTCGGAGACGAGCGGAACGAAGACGAGCGGCAACGGCACGGGACTGTGCTTCGACGGTTTCGGATTCTGGGTCCACGGTGGTGCTCTCGTCGTAATCACCGACAGGTGCGGCCGTTGTGGGTGGCACACTGGTGGTTGGGGTTTCAGTGGCAATTGGTGCTTCGGTAGTTGACGTATCCTCTGGCAGTGGGAACGGTTGGTCCGGCTTGGGATACTCGTAACCCGAGGGTTTTGGGTAATCATAGCCTGCGGTTTGTCTCACGGAGGCTGGAGCCTGCTGTAGCCGGGCGAATCTACGGACGAATTTACGCTGTCGTACAGGTGGTTCACCACTTACAGCCACCACCGCGGCCAGGGCAAGAGCAACAATAAATCCGAAGCGATTCATTTCGTTTGCAGATGAGAATCCAATGAGGATGGCTAATTGTTTGATTTGATGACTGAAACTGATATCGATTTGCTCGCGGCTTCCACAATTTATACTAGTTCTACGGAGGATAAAGAGTGGTACAATTGCCAAAAAACAGTATCCCACCTACGGTCCAAGTACGAGCCGGTATCGGAGGACATTTACCGAGCGTGAGGATTTTTGACGATGGCTGTGTTGATAATGGTGCCGTGATGATGATGGTTTGGTGGCCACTGTTGACCCATATACGACCGCAGCTGTTACGTGCTTCCAGTTTTATAGTTTAAATTGCGCCTGATGTTTGATGATCTGTAGTAGGTACCTGTCATCGATAGCCGATAGCTGCGAGGAAGTAATCAACTAATAAAACGGATATGAAAAAAACAATAGGAAAATAATCGTCGCGATCGCACCAAAAGTACATGCGGCAGTGTCAAGAGCACTGCCAGTACCCATAAACCAAAAACTACGTCATAAAATAGTGTACGTGACAACATTGGTGACGAGCGACCAATTCAATGGACTGGATGCCGGCTATGCGTATTAACCGCACTTGACCGCCTAAAAGCGATGTTGTGGTAACCATCGTGACGACCATCTCTTATTTTGGCAGTGATTTTGTGGTACTAGGGTGTAACTTTGGCATACATTAGTAATTATTGTCGAAGCACACAAAATTCATATGAGTTGTAAAATTAATTTTGTTATCAATCCTTGGCCATTGCTTTGATAACACTAGCGTTTGAAGAAATCAGGGTGTTAAATATTAGTACTGAAGCAAAAATTGGTCAACTCAGTTACATTAAAACCATTAACCTCAATCAACTAACGAAGTTCCGATGGGGATCCTAAAACTACAGCAGATGGAACAAGCCAGTGGTCTTGAACGACAATTGAGCTGTGCGTCCATTGGCGCCCAAACTTTCAAAATTAGGTATTCGCTTTCGATCTAAATTTCCGTTATCCTTGTACAAGCTACAGTCAATCTTCCTGACGATCTTTCATAAATTTCTCGTTCTGATAGTCAAAAAAAACTAACACCACCCTACCGCCACAATACTCCCAGTCAGTTTTGGTCCCCTTTTTGCACTCTAATCAAATTACCGCTTGTCCGAGAGACGGCTTATGAGCTGATTCGCGTTCTTTCAACTGATATGTAGAGCGGCGATTTTGAACTTTGAGCGGCACCACCCGGAGCAGTTCCGAGACAACCCAAAAACTAGGAGTGCTTAATATTCATCGCACGGATATTGGCTGTTCGTTTGCCGTGTGCACCTTTAGCGTAGTTTTTTTCTGTTGTCGCCTTCCCGGCAATGGCCAATCTGTCTGATGCCCTCCGTGCTGGATGCGTATCAAGTTAAGCAGATAGAGAAGGTAACAACGTTTCAGTACTACACGTGTAAATTCCGAATAAATGTGCTTCCCCGAAATGCCAACACCTTGCCATCTACCATCCCGGACGCGATTGGAATGTATAATATAGGTGTAGGTGTAGAATGCACGTGTAGGTACGAGCAACGGGTGTGTACTTCGCAATGTGTTTCATTCGTTTGTTTGTTCACTGATGCGCTTTTGAACGTTTCCTTCCTGCTCCGACCTTTGCCTGATACCGATATGGGCGGGCGGCGATGGCGTTTAATGCTCCCGGAAACGTCAGCACCCGCAACGTCTGTGGAGCAACGGGACGGAAGTATGCTTAATCGCTGATAGTTGGAATTTTTTGCACCACCGTTGTGTGAGTGCGACTATCGGTGACCGTCTCGTGGCCACTTTGAATGGGGAATTTTTAGTAGTGCCGAATGAAATATTAATAGAACTCGTGTGGCCCGTTCGTGGGCTTTGCTGGCATGTGTGTACGCTTGATACCCCGGCGAAAGTGACGTGTGAAAACCAGAGAGAACACGATCATCCGGTTGCATTCGTGGTGCTTTCCGGACGGTGATGAACACACAAGCAAGTGCATACAAATTTAATTGCATTTATGGGATTTTATGATTCAATCAAATATTGATACAATTTGCTTGTTTAAATCAAATTGTTGACAGGTTTGAGCTACGTGCAATTTTTCCTCACAATGCAGTGGATCAACAACATTGCCGGAGCGAACCAGTCACCGCATCGTTGCGTGGGTGCGGTGCGGTAAAGTTAGCCGTATCCGGAAACCCAGGAATCCAATTATGTCGCTAAACGTGAAATGGTGGTCGTTGTCCACCAATTGACAGCTCCCTGTCAGGCGTCTTTTCAGCGTGAAATTGGTTTTTGTTAGGCGGAATGTTTCGAGCAGCTCGGATGCAGCCAATCGGTTTGTTGCTGCATCAATCTGTGATTGGCACCTATCAAGTGGGAAGTGCATGGCATTGACAGGTAATAGTCTGTAATGATTCAAATTGAAGCTGGCCATTAGTTAGCAATTATCAGCACTTATGAGTGGCTCGACGGATGCTGAGTGGGGTTTGACCTGTTTTCCGATGTACGGCTTAAGGACAGTAATGCGAAATGGAGAAATACGTTTGGATCATTCTGTCTTCTGTTTCTGTCGGTACGACTCCACAATTCTCGTCCAATATCTCTTGGCACTCACTGTTGATCCTATCGTTCCATTGAATCCTCTGCACGTATTCCAATACGTTCTCTGCAGCGTTACCCCCTCAGTGACGATAGTTACGGTATATCCGAGCTTCTTGCTGAACTTACTGATTTCTTACTGAACTTTCTTTCCAAATTTCCGAGCGGCTCGGTTGCTGGCATAACCCATACCCCTAACGTTACGGATCACATGAAGAGGTTTGGACAGAGCCGTCATAAGACAACTCAGTTCGTCGCTGTTGTGCTATCTTATGACAAGCGCCATTTTGCACATTTCGAGAAAAACGATTTTTAAAGTTTGAGATTGAGTATCTTGAAACTTATAAATGGTATAAATAATTCAAAGAAGACAAATGATACTTCTATCTATGCTGCATTAATCTCTCAAATATTACGAGAATCGGTTAACTACATTGCGAGTTTTCTTTAAAAATGTAAACAAAAGTCGGTTTCACATGTGTCATAGGTGTGTATTGATGACAAAATTTGTATGGCGTGTCATAATCGTGCATGGAAAATTATCCATAGAAAAAAATCATCAATTATTAACTTTTATTCATATCTTTGGCTTCATTTGGTCTATAAACAATCGGTGAGATGCATTTTGAAGGAAATGAGTCAGGGAATCTAGAAAAAAAAATTTTTTTGGTTACAGTGTTGCCAAATATGCTATATTTCCAATTTAAAACTTAAATTGCTTTTTTTCTCACAGTTCGTGCATTTTTGTTTCGAAAATGATTATGCCATTGTGTTTATCAGATAGTTTTACATATAAAAACATCTCATACATAAAGATAATTTGAGCCAACCCCCAGACACAGTCATTTGAAGCAAAAAATTAGAAATTTCTCAGCACGTTTCTCGCTATATCTCAGAAACCAAGCAGAATGTCAAAATTCTGTAAACGCCATCTAACTCAGTTTACCCCAAAAAGGCGTTTGTCATAAGATAGCACAACAGCGACGAGTTCTCCTGGGCACTTATGAGTGAAGGGACCTCTAAAGTTGAATAGATGCAACAGATAAAGAATAACATTCAATTAATATGATTAAGCATCACAGAGATGAAATTTTCAAATCGTAGTGTTCCAAAATAGGCGTTATTCGAGGATGAAGCTTCTAGGCCAAGAAGAAGGAATAATGCAGTAGGCTAGATTTACTTCGTATTTCATGATAAGTTTAAGACTGTTTTCGTAAACAATGCGCGCGACTATGTATAACTGCGTATCGATTACAACATATATCTAAAAATTTCAATTTTCATTGATAAATAGGCGAACATTACTAGTTTAGAAGTCTATTGTTGAAGTATAACAATTTTTGAAACATTAAATGCGAACAGAATTCGGAAAAAAATGCATAATTGTTTTATTTGATTTTTTTTTCTTACTATCATCAGATTTTTTGGGTTTCTTTCTCTTAATTCTATCCTCGAAAATATTGCGCCACAAGTTCGTCTGCGAACGACACAGAATAACCCAATCTTGTTGAAATAGAGCTCAACACGTATTCTGTAAATTTGGTGAAATTTCTTTGCACAGATTATTACTCCAGGCAGTGAACGCCACAGTTCCGAGAGTGCCTGATATTTACCGCCAGAGATTGGTTTAATATCACCGAAAAATACAATAAAACTTTAATTCGAAATTGTCCAGGATGTTTTTGGTCTGACAAGCAATCTGTAGTTGCGACAAGCGAAATCAAATTTAGGTCACAACCGGGATTTTGAAACAGGGCAAGAAATTTATCACAAAAAGTGCTTTCAAAAACGCCTACTACCTCTTTTAAATAAGTCTGGTTTTGCGATGTTTTGGCCTGATGCGACATCGCGCCGTTATGCAAAATCAGTTCTAGAGTTTTATAAAGCTATCAAAATACATTTTGTACCCAAAGACTGCAATATGCGAAACGGCCCGAACTTCAGTAAATCGAAAGATACAATTACGGCAATTATGAAGCAGCAGCTAAATAATTCAGATGTTACTAAAAATTAAATGAAAATGTAGCGAAAGTAGTAGAAAGCTGGGCGAGAAGCTACAGATATTACTGTATAAAAGTTTATGAGTGCCATACAAAACTGTTTTTAACTATTAATTATGACAAACTGAATCTTTTTCTTAATTTGAATAACGAGTAAATGTTTGGCCACGGATTCTACGTAGTGTAATAATATCTTGGATAACCTTGGGTCTGTTTGACTCAGTCAGTAAGGTGGCGTATATGGCGAGTCGATACTCATCGGTTCCAGTCTCAGGTATTATTGGAGGCAGCAGTTTGCCAACAGAAACCTAAAGAGAAAAAACAATTTTTAATGTGATTGCATAATGAAGAACTTATTGGTAAAATAGTTTTTCTAACAACTTTATATATGCTTTTAAAATTTCATACTAATTGGCATACAAAACTATAATTTTATTACAGAATATAATTCTAAGTATTATTTTAAATCAAAATGCATTTAATAAAAAAAACTTCCAAAATGCGGTAGTTTTCGATGTATTTTGAATTTTGTTCCAACAAAAACTATTAATTCGGGTAGTTATGCCCTTTTCGAAAGGTATTCACGGTTTCTCATCATAAAATGCCAAGAATCTAATGTTTATTATTTTAATAAAAAAAGTTTTCCTATCAACAACTTTTGACATATTTTCATAATTGACACTATTTGCAGCCAAAAACACAATTTTATTTTTAAATTTGATTCTAAACGCCATTTTAAATCAAAATGCTCTTAAAATTTTCTGAAATGTATTAGTTCTCGAGATGTTTTAGATTTTGTTTAAACAACACAGTTATTTTAAAAATGTTGCTTTTCTCGTTAGGTCTTTCTTGACAAAATATAATTTATTCAAAAAATGGTTTTAAACTATTTAAATTTTTAATATAAATTTTTGTTATTGCGAAAAATGACACAACATTTTTTTCAGCGTAAATTTTTTTTGTGAAGAAGTATTCATTCCCAGTAACTCGTTCTCAGATAGTTTGTCTGTATAAAATAGAGTAATCGATAAAAAATGGAAACTAATGCACGTAGAAACGTTTACGCCCTTTTGAAAAATATCTCTTGAGTCTAAATAATCTTATTGACTGTGGAAAATGTTTAGTGTAGCATGCCGGTGAAACCTGTAAAGTTCCATCGGAATCTAAGATGACCGGTCACGATTTTAGAGATTTTCGGACGGATCTTTGCGGAATTCCTTATAAGTTTCCACTATTGATCGCGTTCATTTTATTTGCAGTATAGTTCCTATAATTTTACATATTTTTTTATCTGTGCAGCTAGTATGATTTTATGCGCCTATACTCAACGCGGGGCCCCTGGCCCGGGCTCAGTGTGCCCATGGGTGAAGACGCTTTTCTGCTTATAGTTTTTAGGCTTAGAAACATTTAGAACCCACTACAGCGACCTAACCATACCAATAGTAACTCCACGTCGATGGTTTGGATCGCGAATCAGAACTAGGTTGCTATCGGGACTTGGTGCGCCACGTTACGCATAAATACGTTAGGCATAAACTATGTTAGGTATAAAGAACAATTTGCATAATATACATTAGGAATATTGGCTACTTTAGTTTTAAGCTAATTCTGCTATGAACAACAATTAATTTTTGGGACTTATGAAAACTTGCTATGTTTTACACAGGTTAAGTATTGGGCTACGGATGGTACGGTTCGCGACAACACCTTGTTTGCTTCGGTATCTCGTAATAGTCCATGAACAATTATCTCTCGCATCAGACCGTTTGTGTAGTTTGATCTTTGAAAGAATATAATTATTGAACTAAAATATGGTAGTAGAAGCAGCCATAATTGTATATTCGTTGAATGAATCATAATAATAGATTCGATCATTCTTAGTTTCATGAGCTGTTCAAGACAAATATTATCTTCTTGGACTATTGCAACATATATGTATGTAACCATTAATCAAATAATGTGTATTTTTTATACCTAAATACAAATTAATTTTCTCTGCCAAGCGCTAATTCGTACTCTTACTTCTCGACGCCCTCACCGTCGAAAAATGGATTTTTTTAAGTTATACATCAACATGACAATTTGTACCTAACGTTCACAATACCAATTTCCCATTATGCCTAACGTTCATTATGCCTTAAATCTTTATGCTTAACGTCCGTATACCTAACGGACTCTAATGGTTCAATATCGGTCTTAACATTCCGGCAGACGCGCTAGAACACAGAGTGCACGTCATTCAGAAAATCAAGCGAAAGTGTCTTTGAACACTGACCTACTCGTTCATTGAGCCATTCACGCGACTTCAGGAGAGCTAGACATAAAGGGTACTTACGGACAAATAGTCTTACCGTTTGTAAGTAAAACGCAGCCCTATCAGAATAATTTATAACATTGTAATCTTTTGCCCATAGCCATAACTAATTATAAAATATTGTTACAATAAAATGTGTAATTTAAATGTAAAAAGGGAGGAATAAGAGATTAGTGTGTACTGCAAGAGGTGGGCATTTGACAGCCCGCTTGAAAACAAAAGATCGCTGCACAATTTGCTTGAAAACAAATCCCCGGAAGAACGGGTGCCAAAATAAAAATGGATAGTCTGATAAAAGAGGTTGACCGAGTACGGTCGGTGGCGGTCGGCGACTCCCGCTGAAAAAAGTTGAGTCGGAGAAAATAGTTGAACGAGTGCGGTCGGTGCTGTGCTTCCCGCTGGGAAAAGAGGAGGAAAAAGCCCACGAGGGCAAGAACGGTGGAACCGTGGTCGGTAGGTGCGTTTCCGTCGCCAATATCATCATTGTGAACACCAAGTGGAAACTAGACGCGAGTTTCCGCGGATCCTGCTGTCGCGCTATTTTTTAGTCAAGCTCATATTCCTGATTAATGAGTGCGTGGCTTCGTTATTTCGAGAAGGATTAGTGGAAGCGGTAAAACAGTAATCCGTGCGTTCTATGATATTGTTGCCAATAGTCTTTCGGAGTCCTGGATAGCAAAATCAGCTTTAACAATTGAGTCAGCTCAAAGCTTGGGAACCCGAGTAAAATATATTTCGCTAACAGACATCGATTTGCTTAACCGGATCCTTGAATTGGTCGATGGATTGGACAGAAGGGGTAGGTCGTCCGAATCGCGCCAGCAATTTCGGGGAAGAAACTGCCAAGAAGTGTGCTGCCGCAAATTTCGTTGAAAGGAGGAAGTGGAAGAATAGTAACTTAGGCGACGGGAGGAACCGATGACAAAGGAGCTAATCGGTTACACGGTCCAGCAGGAAGCTCATGACGACGGCTCAGGCGACCCGGACAATTGATGACGTCAGCATTATCGGGTAAGCGTGCACATCTTTGACATTAACACCTCCCCTTATTAGCCCTTGCTATTTAATATTTGTTTTGGGATTACTAGACATTCTCTGTCTGTTTTGGGTGAAGCCAATTTTTCGTTACAATATTTATAGCTATCTGGTCACTTCGGAAAAGTTGCGTCTTTTGTGATTATAAAAAATATCTTTGCAGATTGTTAGCTCGAAAAATCAGAAACAAAAAAAGTTGTAAATAAAAATCAGAATTTAAGGAGTTCATCATAGAAAATGTCTCATAACTCGATTACTGTGAGTGACAGACACAACTTTTCTTCCAGCTTATAGAAATACTCTACTCTACAACTTTGCAGAAGACGGCCAAGAGCTATTTCTTCTGGTTCGAAAGTTAACTGTTCAAACAGTTTTTAAGGAACACCCTAAAGCTTGCATGTGGATTTCTCGTGGAAAGGAAAATATCAAAGAATTAATTGAACAGTTTAGCTCTATCTCAAGCCGTTAAAAAGTACAATTTAAGGTCTTGTTAAAATTAGAACCACCCTTGTTTCTATTTGAACGAATCAACTACAATAATTTTCTTAAACATATTGTAAATACTATGCTATATTTCTAATTGGGTAATCACCAAAATTTCTTACCAGGGAGAATTTTTTTTTTTGTAAAACCAGTAAATCCTAACTTAATAGTCATAGGTATTTTTGATCCAGTTACAAGAAATCGATCAAGCTTTGGAATTGGAATTCCGGTTGTAGCTTTATCTTTCATATTATTCGACATTCTAAAGGGTGATATCGTAAGTTTCCAATACTCCAGAACTAGCAAGAAGAGGAGAACTTTTTGGAGCTCCGTTAGGTGAACATAAATAATTATTTTTTCATGATTAAATTCTTCGGTGGTAAAATTGGTTCAGCCATCTCCTAGAAACCAATGTTGCATTAATTCGGAAAACGAAACGAATTCCGCCGGGGCTTCCAGACCCATGATAAAAACGTGGCATCAATTACTGTATTTCGTTTTCGAGCTGTCTTTGAAAAAGTTCCTATATAGTAAATAAGGTACCATTCTAAAATCTAAAAACCATGTATATCACGGATTTGCGTCATTATTCTGAACGCTAATAACTCTGTTATTTGTGGATGGATTTCTGACGTTTTACTACCAATCCATTCGGAATTAACTGAAATTATATTTTATTGCTATATTGTTTATGTATTTCAATAGTATTCTATTGAAAAATAAGTAAAATTGGATAGATCTCAGAAAACGTGGAAACTTACAGGATTTCAGTTTATTCCGGCCAGAGCCGTCAATAGGGAGCACCTAGCGACTGAATCAAATACGAATACCACGAGATTATAAAATAGAGGCGCCGCGTGTCTGTTTCAGGGTTACCATATTCACAGATACTTCACGAAACTCGGAATTTTATTCATGAATCTTTGTGAACTACTTCATGATTCTTAATATATTATTAGTCACAATCTAAAATCCGTGCTCGAAAAGTAGTTCACCAAGTCACCAAATATTATTCATGTATTCACTGGTTCATGATTTCTAGTACAATAGTCCCGACTTACCATTCGTGGTCGTGAAATAGTTAACGAAATCCTTGAATAGGGGGAAGTGGGGGCAATTCGGACCGCTGGCCAATTCGGACCCCCTGCAGTTTCTCAGCTATGGTAATATTATGATAAGCGTATATATTATTTTCATGGTTGTCATGCAGCTCTGTTCTGTCTCACAAAATATTGCAGTTCTCAGTTTTCGTGTGCGTGTGCTAGGAGCGAATGTGTGTGAGCCGAAAAACAAGATTTGTGTTGGCAACAACAATTAATTAATGCATTATCGTGATTTTGGATCTGCCGGATAATATCTTTTATTTATATCCTGTTTTGGGTGAGACTCTCAATTATTACTTAGGCCAAAATAGGAATCCATTTCTATTGCAAAAAATCGAAACGAAATGGGTGCTCCGAATTGGAACAGGGTTGGAGTAATTCGGACTTTTCATGTACTTTTGTGTAGAACCGTTTATACACAATACGGTAAAAGATCGGAAAATGTCGCCTTAGAAAAAAAAATATGCGCGATTGATCAGGCTTTTAGGAAAAAATATTTATTTCTGATTCGGTTGACACGTTTCAGTTATATAGCTCATAAACCCTTACTAGGTCGAATAGGCTCCCCTAATGTTCATGTATTCGCGAACTGGTTCATGATCCCTAGTATACTAGTCACTATTTACTATTCGAGCTCGTGAAATATTTCACATCACAAAATATTATTCATGTATTCGTGAATTGGTTCATGATTCCTAGTATAATAGCCATGACTTACCATTCGCAGTCATGAAATAGTTTACGAAATCTTAGAATATTGTTCATGTATTCATGAACTGAAAGTTACGAGTTATCATTTGTGCTCGTGAAATAGTTCACGAAATCAAAAATATTTTTCATGCTTTCGTAAACTGATTCATGATTCTTAGTATAATAGTCACAACTGACCATCCGCGCGAGTGAAATATTTCACGAAATCTTAAAATATTGTTCATGGGTTCGTGAACTAGTTCATAGTTCCTTATTCTTGACTTACGATTTATCTTGCTTGCTTATGATATTACTTAGAAGATATCCATAATCATTTTTAATTTCATGCGACATGGTAATGACATTTTCACGGGAACTATTTCACAAAATCTAAAGTATTATTCATAGAATCATTTTTCTTTCATGCGCTATTACATGAAATGTCGTATATGTTCAGCTGCTAGCGACCAGCAAGAGGCACGAGCAGTAGATATTAGAAAACTATTAGGATTTTGAGCATTGTTATTCATTTGATAAGGTTCATTGTGATGTCTCGACAGAAAAATAAAACTATGCTGAGCACTAAAAATACAGTATAGAGCCAAATATCAAGTTCGTGATATAGTTCAAAGAACAATATCCCGCTTATTAGTCCCCCATTATGTTCCTGTTTATTTTGCCGCGATACTTCGAGTGCAAAAAACCGATAATAACCAAAAAATAACAAATCGCGATAAGACGAAGAGAAATTACGAATATCATAATAAAACTGCTGATGTCATGAACATAAGTCACATCTTTCCACGTGTCAAATTCGAAAGTAACCACTAGAATAAAATATCATCAAAACGTGTAAATAAATTACGAAAATCGCGAGTAACATCCTAAAATCATGAACATAAATCATACTATTCGTGATAAAATTATCAAAAATCGTGACTAACATCCTAAATATCATTCACTCTACTCGGGACTCAAATATCAAGAATAAAATAAATGTAATAAATATAAAATGAATAAAAATACGAACACCGCAACTAAAATCCTGAAATCATGAATATTAAGCACATTACTCGTGATTAAAATATCAAAAATCACTCTACTCGTGACTAAAATATCACGATAATGTGAGTAGAAATTATGAAAATCGTTACAAAGATCCTGAAATGTAAATCACATTACTCACACAATAATCGTGACTAGTATCCTGAAATCATGAGTATGAATCACTCTACTTTTGGCTCAAATACCACGAAATAGAAATTACTAAAATCGTGATTAAGATCCTGCAATCATGAACATAAATCACGCTACATGCTACATAATTTCAGGAACTTGGTCACGGTTTTTGTAAATCCTTCAGTTCACGAAATCGTGATCTTATGTTCATGAAATGAATTTTTTTTACGTGTACTTAGCTTAGGTAGACTGCCTGTAGTTGCACTTCGTGATTGACCAGATGAGTGAAAGAGCACAATGAACGAACAAACAAATCATTCTCACTGTGCATACTGACCGAACAATTTCTTAAAATGCTCAATAACGACGCCGCAACGTCCTACCGAGGAAGGAAAGGAATGTTAGTTCGACACTCGCTGTGGAGATCAGAGGGTATGTTTTGATACACAATATGATCTTAGCAATATGTACGAAAGTTGCCCGCGATCAATTTCCGAAAGTTTTAAACGAGCAACTTGAACTCCGGACAGCCGGCCATCGGGAGTGTTGCTTCTTCTTTACAATTCAATGATCATTTTCAGATTTTTTGAAGTAGGACTACGTCTTTGTTTTCGATACGGGTGTGCACTTTGCAAATTCTACAAAAATGGTATGTAACGAAAAGTGGTTCAATTTTAAACAAATATAATTCAGCCATCTCACGATAAATTTTCCAATTTTTTACACATATTACCCCGAAATAATTCTAAGAATAGATTCCAATGGATAAACCCAAAGATTTTTGATATAATGGCATTAAACATTACATAATGTACAACCTAGTCAAAATATCACCCATTTACTCACAGAAGATAGCGCTTCCCAAGTCCGGCACGACAGATTTGTGTACCTAGTGCACTACGCTTCTATGAATAACGTCATCATCGACTATTGAATAAACGGATTTTGCCGGCCAAGCTCAGTTGCCTGTTGAAGGGCAGGCGGAGCAGATCACTGCGCTGTGTGTTTTCACAGCCAGTGTA
Organism: Topomyia yanbarensis; assembly: GCF_030247195.1. Lineage (NCBI taxonomy): Eukaryota > Metazoa > Arthropoda > Insecta > Diptera > Culicidae > Topomyia > Topomyia yanbarensis. The sequence goes on along the minus strand of NW_026683647.1, from coordinate 172,071 downwards.
GCTTAGTTAAAAGTTACACTGGCTGTGGAGGTACGCTACCCAGTGCCGTCCAACACGCGACTGAGCTTGTCCGTTCAAACACTATATGCTTTCTTTTGTGTTGTGCTCGTTTCCAGCACACTTTTATATACAATCTCTAACACAATAATTCGTACACAAAATCGCTTGTGCATTCGAGCTCCATTTGCAACCACGGTTAACATAGTGTCGTGGTACTAGTTGTCTCTTTCGCTCTACTCATCATCATCAGCGTTAACTTGTGTTGTTTTGTGCGCTTGGGTTCAATGTTTGAGGCGAATGTGTAGGTAGGTATATCTAATTTGTTACCTATTCACAGATTTTTCTGTAATGTCACAGATTTTTTGATAGCAAGTTATTTTTCTCAGATGGCAGATTTTTGGCATTTTGATGAGAATTTCACAGATTTCTGGAAATATTGTGATTTTTCACAGATTTCTCGGAAATTTATCACTGATTTTTTTCCTGTGTCAGTTATCACAGATGGTAAAAACGCTTTTAATCCACCTAACAGTGTGATGGGACATTTCTTATAACTCTTATCACTCTCTTCGGATATTATATCGTTTGAGAACATTTAGAACTTGATGCTTCGCGATGTTTTTGATAACACATACTACATGGGATAGTGGCAGGACTCAGAGAATCGCTCAAATCAGCATAGGACAACATCAGTGCTAGAAATCTCAAACCAAATCAATAGGAAAGCGAAAAAATGGCCCATAAAATAGACATACCATCGAATTATTGTTAATGCTCTGTTAATAAAATATCTAAATTGTGGTGGGAAAACAGAATTTTCCTATAAAGGTTATTTATTAATCATTCGCATGTATGAAAAAGCCTTATGTTTACATTTGGGAGTATCGCCCTTTTCACAAAAAAGCGTTGAAATGAAATCGCAGCTCCTGATATCACGCTATCTCTGAAGTGCATGCGTGCATAGTTCCAAATTTTACTTCGACATCGACTTTTTCTAAAGGGTACTTGCCAGTAGTATCCTTTATTTGAATTATTATCGCTAATCCTAATGCCAAAGAACAAATAAAAACCTCTCGAAAACGAACCGTTTGGGAAAATCATCATCATTACTGAAATTTTCATTTTCACGAAACTTTTCGATAACCTTCCGTCACTTGCGTTAATGCACTGGGTGCACAGTGCTCTGAAAATCTAGCAAAATCGTCTTAGGGCACCAGCGGGTCTAATTCAGAGCTATCTGCGCGGTGAGTTAAATCTGTAAAGAACACTAAAAATTAATTTCTATTCCATAATTTTCAGTTCAGCAATTCGAGAGATCGTGCTCACCGCAAGCCATGAAAAATAGACTACGTTGTTAAGCGATGGTCACTATTTATTAAAAAATCACGGTTAAATAAAAAATTAAACTATTAAAATATTTCAAATAGTTTATAATTTTCACAAACATATTAGGAAAAATTGTTTAATAAGCTTTCGTAATATTGTGTAGGAAAAAAGCTGAAAACTTCAGTATTTTTCTATCTGCAACATATAAACCCTTAAGTATACCAATTAATTGGTATACGAATTGGAATAGGTTCGCCAAATTTTGGAAGAAGTCTATAAAATAACCCCTTGACAGCTACCTAAAAATTGTTGTAGTTCGATGCAATAAAAAAATCATATTTGGCAATTCATATTTGGCTGATAAAATTGGGGTGTCAATGTATTATAATAGATATTCAGCATTCGAAGAAGTTTCTTTCGAGTGTAGAACGACTTTGTTTCTACTTACTTGAAGTCAGCGGCGTAGCCAGAAATTCGGTTTGGTGGGGGTTTGGTGAAAATCGATCTTACTGTCCAAACGGCATAATTCCGAAACCATAAATTTTAAAGTTTTAAAATTATGCAGAATTATTTTCCAGAAAATAGTAACAAGGTTCGTGTCTTTAGCGAATTTGTTGAGACTTTATTGTAGTCATGAATATTAACCTGAGAAAATTCACCATAAATACTTCTTGGACGATATACCGTCAAAATTATTTTATCAAATGATGCGCTGTTTAAAGTTTATAAAACTCATTGAAGATACTAAACCTCCGAAATTGGCGGTTTCAAAATGATGCTATCTTGACCTTAAATTACTGTTTTTAAACATTTGACCTATACATATAATTGGTCATACAACAAAAATCAAATGCTCATCAAAATTGATCAGAACCTGCTAGAGTCGAATGGAAATCGTCATTTTTCATAAATTTCTCTCTACATTCGGAAAGTGTTATCCTCGTTATTAATCATATTACGTTTTCGTCTCAACTCGACGCATTCCCAAAATATAAACCTGTTTTAATCCACCTAGTGGTGCAATTGTGCTTTTCTCATTTGTCCAGACTACGATTCCATGGCTGGTTATCTTCATTACAATGGTGGAAATGAATATTACATGTTCAGTACGATTTGCACATACATACAATCGATCGACAGCCACGATCTTGAGATACTATGTGATATTGAAACATCGCTTGAAACCAGCGGCGGATCATGGAGAAAGATCCGGGAGGTCCAGGTCTTGCCGAAAATTTTCAACTTGTTAAGAAATTTGAAACTAGTTTTAATTTTAAAGTAGCAACCCCTCACTGCATACCCCCCCTCGGGCCGGTATAATTGAAGATTTTTAGAGTGATTGCATAACCTTTCTATATGAGAAAGGCAAAAATGTACCAAAGTCTAAAAAAGTCAATTTTTGTCGAACATCTCAATGTTTCATGCATTTTAAATTCATTTGGCATCAAAAATACAAATTTGATTTTGAATTTTTTTCATTTCAGTTTATATGGGAATTTGCTGCGTGATTGCACTCTTCAACTCGTAACCCCGGAACCGGAAGTCCAATCAATAAAAAAAATTCAATTGCAGCCGATGGGAAGGTTGTACCTTTCATTTGAGACTAACTTTGTGCAAATCGGTCCAGCCATCTCTGAGAAACAGAGGTCACATTTTTTTCCACATACACACATAGACACACATACATACACACACACAGACATTTTCCGATCTCGACGAACTTTAGAGTGAATGAGAAAGGCAAAAACATTTTTAGCAAATGTTGAAAGTTATGCATTTTTTTTGGTGAGCAGTTCTATGTTTCATTAAATCAATTTTAACTTCGCTTCCTATTAAATAAAGACCCTTATTACATTACATCTCTACAAAAACGAGCTCAATTTGAAAATAAATCTGAGGATTATGATTGATTACAGAACTCTGGAATTTTCTATTGGAATGTTTTCAGGCAGGAATTTGATATTGATGCAATTGGACAACTGTGAAATCAAAACCAATAGATCAGTTACATATCAGGACCCCATTCCGACAATTTATCAAACGTCCTCATGATGTCTACAACAACAGGTTATCAATCTACGGATCAGATAATTGTTATTATAATATTGAATTAAATCAATCAGAATCAATAGATTTTCAACTTCAATCCAATTTTTTTTGTTGGGTGTGGTGGAAGGGGGGGGGGGGGTGTTGTATGGTGGTAAACCCCAAAACCTTCTCGTGGCTACGCCGTTGCTTGTAGTTATTTATTTCGCTTTTCATTTTCCGATATTTTTCAGATCGATCCGATGGTTATAACTTAGAAAAATTGCAGTCAGAAGGTTCGTACAAATGAACATTTTTGCACTGATAAGTTATCAAGTTCCTTCCAGACAACTTGGAAGTGTTCGGTGATTATTTCTAGCGGTTGTAGATAGAAAAATGAAATACAAAATTCGTTTTATTGAAATAATGTTTGGCTTATTTCAATGGATTATTACAATATTGAACAATAAATAGGCGACAAAGAGTAATCCACAAACAACAAGCCATAACTTTTAAAGTATTCAAAATAGATATTTGAAGTATTCAGTAAAGTTATTCGTAAAAGTAAGAGCTACACATTTGCTGAAGGCATCATTTCGATATACTCACTCCCAAGAAAATTTGTGAAAATATCTCACTCATAGGGGGATTAATCAGCAAAAGCACAATACCAAAAGAAAGGGCATATTGCCTCCATTAAATTCTCCGAAGATACTATTGACCTAGAATAAGCCGTTTTGGCGTTAATAATAGATTACATGTTTTTGGTCATATTTCTGGCAATGGGAAATGATAAAAATCTTTCGTCCGCATTTAATGTTAAATATCTCTATTGATAATAGTCCGATTTCAACAATCTATAGCTTGTTCGAAAGGTATTCGTTAAAGCTGTCTAAAAATATATAAATTGTTAATCTATATTGTCGATTTCGGCAGATAATTCAAAAAAACTGCAAAAAACGCCATTTTTACACATTCAAACATTCATATCTTGGAAACTAAACATCAGAATCAAAAACAAATTAATAGCGTTCATACTGTTTTTTAGTTCTTTCATTTAAAATTGGTTTGGATAAGATCGGTTCAGCCATTGCTGAGAAACACGAATGAGAATTTGTCCGTTACATACACACACACACACAGACACACACACAGACATTGTCCCAAATCGTCGAGCTGAGTCGATTGGTATATAAGACTCGGCCCTCCGGGCCTCGGAAAAAATCTTGAAAGTTTGAGCGAATTCTATACATTTCTTTTATAAGAAATGTAAAAGGTATTTTTGACCAAACACAGTTTCAATGTGGCATCCCTGTTTGTTAGCGGTTGCATGCGTAACCTGTCTGATAGCAATCTGTGGTTTCGTTGTGCAAAGACGAAAACTTTCTTAGCAACAAATCGATGGAAACGAAAGTTTTTTATTCGTTCGATCAATTCGTTGATTCATTTCCACTCAGCCTATCCTATTTTGATTCTGCTATTAGATACATACTACAAAGCCTATTTACGAATGAATACACTGCCACTCGAAAAACCATTGCAAAAACGCATCTAAGTCCATATATAAAATTGCTATTTATCGTTTCGATATATGATTTAGTCCACTGCATTCGCTACATTTGTATGCGTACTTTTAGAAAGTTACAATAATGGCAAAATATAACTAGAAAGCTTGGTCTATACATGAAATGTGCTTATATTGTCTAAAATTTTTATTTTTCTTCACTGGTCCGGGTTTTTTACCACACGCAATCGAAAAGTTTTTAAAAATTTTAAAAGCTGATCTTGTGCTAAAAAGATTTAGTTTGGTTTTCTGTCTTCTTTCTTCAGATCTTCTCAACTAAATTTAACCGGATTCGATAACCTACTACAAATGAAATTGTAGTTTTTAATTCTTGTAAAGCTTAAGATTGAACTTCCCGTTAATTAGCTAGAAAATGGCTTGAAACATACTCAATCGATTTTTTTCAATTATTTTTCACAGTAGGAAAACTAGCAAAAGAAAAGAATGAAATGATCTCGAAATAATCAATCCAGGGTAGTAACCAAACCGAAGTTACAAAAAACACTCAGTTTTATTTGTGAAGAGAATATTAAACAATTTTGAGCGGCCTAAAATGAGTATTAACTGTACTGAACGCTTTATTTTGTGTGGTGGATATATTAACAGTTCAACACGTTCGTCGCTTGTTCGCTTTACCTGTCAGTATAGGACCCACAGATCTTCACTAATGCAGCTTCTGCCCAATCGAAACTGAGTCAGGCTCCAACCCCAACCACTGTCACAATGCATAAACTGACAGCAGTTGGGGTCAGAACCCGACCCAGCCGCTGATCCAAGTAAAACCGGCATAAGTTGGCTCGTATCACGGTTGGCACTGCGGGTGGTAAGAGATAAAAGTTCTGTATCAGAGGTGAATGGCGACATAATTTGCCCTCATATTGCACAATAATACAGCTTTACCAACCAATATGCAACAAATATTTATATTGACAAGGAAAACACTAAAGAATAACTGCAGTGTTTTCTTTGATTCTTTCCTTTACTGACTGTGTAAGGGTTAAAATAGAATGGAATAGGCGTCTCAAAGTGTCTCACCTTAATTTTAGCCATATCAAAACATGTAATTACGCAATTTACAGGATGTGAATAATGCATTTTAAAGAGATACTGTACCAATTTTGCTTAGTTTCTGTCCAATAACTTACAGCCAGTTGTATGTGTTTCAATAATTTCGTATTCAATCCTTAACATATTGCAGTCATACAAGTCATAATAACTACAGGTGCAAAATCCGTTTTTCAACATGCGCTTTCCAGCAAGGATTTTATAGCACACTTTTCCAAAGCGCATCATTTTTCATGCCGGCGAAAATTTTTGTTTCAAATAATCTACTGAATTGTATCAAATATTTTCGAACAGTCAACACGCCAAACCAAACGAACAAATATGCACCGAGTTTGCTCGCCCTATACAACTGACTGCTTGTTTGACCGGTGTTCAATAACGCAAAATATGAGAACCTGTTCGCCAGTTGATGAAGCATCGAATGCATTTTTTAAGCTGTTTCGAATATCATTGGCTTAACCAAACAGATTGTTTTTTCTCGTATGGTAGGGAAGTTCCATCATCGACTAGTTTTGAATTTACGGGTGGTACACAACATAGGCCTCCACTGGCAGACCGAATAACGCCAATGCACAGAGGTCCAGAATGCGAATTAAGCAGAAATTTTAACTTATTGCTAAAATTAAATAACTTAGCCTTACAACATGTTTGGCAAAGTTGTTGTACTTTGCAAGGCCCTTCTTTTTGTTTAAACCGATGCTAGGGTGGTTCTAAATTTAGCAATATTTAAAATAGAACTTTTTAACGGTTTGAGATAGAGCTTTACTGTCTTCGATGAAGTTGTAGAGCATTTTAGACAAATTTGCTGAAGACATGCAAGCTCTAGCTTTTATATTTTCCATTGCACGAGAAATTAAAATGTAAGCTTTAGGGTGTTCCTTAAAAAAACGGTTTTATTTCTATAACTTTTGAAGTTTTTATTTTACGCTAAAGTGCCCTTTGGACAACTTGAAGATTATCTTAGGGCACATAATTTGCTTTGAAACACCAACTACTTAACTTTTTTCGTTTTAAAGTTATAAGAACTTTCATATAAAAAATATAACTCTACAAATAGAATTATCTTCGATTCGGTCACTGAACATTAAATACTGTTGCTATCATATGAAATAGCATGCTTTGTAGTATAGATCACCAAAAAATGGCAAATACGATGTTTTTTATATCTTGCAATATTTACTCACAAAATAGTTTATTTTTAGTAAAAAGTATATATAACTTTCTAACGTGCGAAGCTAGAGGTTCAATATGTTAAGACAAATTGTTCTCCTTCAAAATATCTGAAAGTATTTCTATAGTGATCTTAATGAAAAATCAAAACTGCAAAAGTTATACAAAGAAAACCATTTTTAAGAAACACCCTTAATTTTTTTGGTAAATTTCGTGTAAAATGAAAAGTACACGACATAGAGTTTCAGTGTCTTCGACAAAGTTTTTTAAAATTTCATTTTCTTCAATTTTCTGGAAGACAGCAAAACTCTATCTCGAACCATTAAAAAGTTAATGTTCTGATTTAAAAAAAAATAGAACCACCCTACCCACTATTCAAAATAATAGAAAAGTGTTGCAAATTGCAATATTTTATCTTGAAAACGAAACTACATTTTATATATTGTTCACCGCGAAAGTAATTTAATTATAATAGAAGAGTCAATTCATGATAAACCAAATTTTTAATGTAACTTTTTCAGTTGTCATTTTTTTTCCAACCTATCCTTCAGATGTTTTTCAGAGTTTTTGAAGGCGAACATTGTCTTCTAATACATCAAAACTTTAGCTTTTATTGTTCAGAAGATATAAGCACTTAATATTTCAAAAATTGGTTCTTTTGAATCAATTTTATGAAATTTAAAAAAATATCGTATTCGTCATTTTTTGCCCAATTATAACTCTAATCATGACCTTATTTATAGTTCAAAAAGAATTATCTTTTATTAGCCCCAAATGAGTGATATTGTTATCCTAAACAACCCCATTTTTGGCGAAAAAGTGCTCATAACATTTCAACCAAAATAGCTAGTTATATGGTGCCATGAAACAAATTATTCGCCTTGAAACAATCTTAAAGTTGTCTGAAAACTACTTCATTTTTAAATGAATACAGCAAAAGTTATTGGAATAAAACTGTTATTTGAAAAAAAAAACACCATAAGATCCGATTTTAAATTTGTTGTAAAATAAAAAGTATGACAGATAGAGCTTACATGTCTTCAGCAAACTTTTGCAAAATTTGTCGTTCTACAACTTCGCTGAAGGTCATTTGGCTCTAGCTAGAATGATTAAAAAGTTAATTTTTTGATCTTGGTAAAATTAGAACCACCCTAAATGTTGTTTTAACAATACGAGGGGCCTCATAAACTACGAAAACTTCTCCAAAGACTTAATAAGGCTAAGTTGTTTAGCTTTAGTAAAATCTCAAAATTCCTGCTAAATTTGCATTCTGGACCACTGTGCAATGGTAGGTAGGTATTTCTCGTTATATTCCGCGTGGATGATTTTTGCAATATGGGAAATAGTTTGAAAAAACATCACCGCCCCGTAGAGACTGACTACTGTGTAAACAAGTTGATGGGAAAAATGTGTTTTCTTTTCGTGGCCGGGCGCCCGGCATGTTTGTGTGGCCAGGATAAAAACTAACCTGTTGAACATATTCGAGCGGTCGGCTTCTACAGTGCACTGTTTGTTTTTATCTTTTTGATCCATGGGGTTCCTAGATTTTCACAGTTAATCGGACGATGTTGCTTTATATTATATATCACGTTAAATAAAAGTTAAATCTATTTATTTTATAACTTTGAATACCAATATAGATTCGTTGCTGCTGTGTGGGAGTCTGTTCTGTTCGAACTGCATTCAAACGCGCATAAATTCTGTTGGATGAGGAAATACTTCAGTGTACAGCCTTTGGTAATACCTCAAAGCTGCTTGAAACAATTTACAGCTATATGACTTTATCATGTAGTGTGACATATTGCGACACTTTGAAGTTCGATTCGTACAGTATGGATCTAATTATGTCTGCACTACACTGGAATCGATATTCTCGCAATTAGAATGTGGTTGAAGGATGCTACATATAATCAAAGTCATACGTATAAAATAAAATTGCTTACATAGCTCTAGCATAGTACCAAATGCTGCAAAAATAACAAAAGAGAAACCAGATTACTTTTACAGAAACATGCGAGAAAACTACGAAAACGTGCAAACCTTGAACATTCGGAAGTAATTTTTTCAAGATTGGCGATCAGGTATGCTACAAAAATTCACTTAGGACCTATAAGTTGAAATAAAACCATCGACAGGGAATAACAACTCATCTTTACTCAAGGGTACTTAAATTGATGAACTCTTCTGTGGATGTCATCCCATCCAACAAAAAATTACTAGCATCCGACTGAACAACCCTCTGGGATCCCTTCCACCTAGCAAACGATAAATAATATCTGCAATTTACCGATCCATAATACGTCAGGTCAATTTATCTTAAAACCAAACTGCGGTACCTGTCTGGAACTTTACCATAGATACGTTGACGAAGGACTTGACTGTTCACTTGCCAGATGGCCTTTTATGATGCAACTGAAACGTGTCATTTGGATAAGCATTACTCCGCGCCACCATCAAAAGATCCCTAGTCGGATAGAGTCCGGAATGTTGGCGTTGCGAGTCGTCCGGCATAGAACCGGTGCTAGCTAGGAAAATGGCATAAATAAATTTCAATTAAATTCAATTTACGATATGAAAATATCCGGCAATTCTTCATCTTTTACTTTCACCACCACCCGTCATCGGTTGCACTGAGGTGCGAGCTACAAGACGTCGGATGGAATGGGTGCTGGACATTTGTTCGCCACGGGGAGCCCAGTCATGCAGAAAGTCATGCAACCACCTGCGGCTACGTACATAACCGGTAATGGTTTGCCAGTATTTCACTAACCCCTATCATTGATCGGTGGAAACATGGAGGAAAACAAATGGAGTCAACATTTCCTATCACACGTGTAGGGAGGAGCAGGTTGGAAAGATCGTAAAAAATGTGCTTATTCTTTACATTTGGACAGGGAAAGGAAAGCAGCGTATCCAGTGTTACTTTTTTATGAATCACAATAATAGAATTACAATAAAGATAGACGCATCGTTCTAAATCGAAGTTAAAGTCTAATAATTTTCTATTACTTTCAATGATTTGGAAATTAAAAAACCAACAATGATCCGTCATTCAGTATTTCAATTCTTTTTTGATGGTATCCAGCGGGGAAAACCAATCGTGAGTAAAGCGAAAGCAATTCTGTCAAATAATTCCCCCAAAGGAAGGATTCGAACCTGCAACCCTTGGGACTCCGGCCTAATGCATAAACCCTTATGATATCCCTGGGATATGATAGCGTCCCAGAAAAAAATGTGATTATATTTTGTAAAATGGTTTTCGGCGATCCAGTCAAATAATGCAGCACAAACGACGTATGTCTATGTTCATTATACACTGACGACGAGATCGTACACAGCCGCAGCTGGTACCCAAAACATTTAATTTCCCTGCTAGATACCAAGGCACAAGTTGTTATTATCCTCCGCTGTCTAATTTTTAGTTCATTACCCATCGTACTTCAGTAGATGACAGAACTAATGAAGAATTTCGTAGTAACACCTAGCGCGTTACGGATTCGAATCCTGCCTCTACGGGAATAATTTTCTTATAATTGCATTCGCTTCACTCACCATTTCTATCGGTTTTCTTGGATACCACCAAAAAGCCTTGAATAAGGTATTTGGTTTCACGTCAAAAACCAAATAACTGAATTATTAGTTTAAGTCTGAAGTATAACTAGAACCATTTCTAACGACCTTTGGCATTGGCCAAATGTTTTCAACATAACACGTTTGACATACAACCGAAAACAACAGAAACGAGCAATTATGCCAAAAACAACCATTCTTGAAAATCCTGCAAAATCTGCTAATTTCCAGATTGTGCAAAAACCTGAAAATCGGTAAAATCTGTAATATCTGTAATATCTGTAATATCTGTAATATCTGTAATATCTGTAATATCTGTAATATCTGTAATATCTGTAATATCTGTAATATCTGTAATATCTGTAATATCTGTAATATCTGTAATATCTGTAATATCTGTAATATCTGTAATATCTGTAATATCTGTAATATCTGTAATATCTGTAATATCTGTAATATCTGTAATATCTGAAATATCTGTAATATCTGTAAAATCTGTAAAATCTGTAAAATCTGTAAAATCTGTAAAATCTGTAAAATCTGTAAAATCTGTAAAATCTGTAAAATGTGTAAAATCTGTAAAATCTGTAAAATCTGTAAAATCTGTAAAATCTGTAAAATCTGTAAAATCTGTAAAATCTGTAAAATCTGTAAAATCTGTAAAATCTGTAAAATCTGTAAAATCTGTAAAATCTGTAAAATCTGTAAAATCTGTAAAATCTGTAAAATCTGTAAAATCTGCAAATTCTATAAAATTTGTAAAATCTGTAAAATCTGTAAAATCTGTAAAATCTGTAAAATCTGTAAAATCTGTAAAATCTGTAAAATCTGTAAAATCTGTAAAATCTGTAAAATCTGTAAAATCTGTAAAATTTGTAAAATCTGTAAAATCTGTAAAATCTGTAAAATCTGTAAAATCTGTAAAATCTGTAAAATCTGTAAAATCTGTAAAATCTGTAAAATCTGTAAAATCTGTAAAATCTGTAAAATCTGTAAAATCTGTAAAATCTGTAAAATCTGTAAAATCTGTAAAATCTGTAAAATCTGTAAAATCTGTAAAATCTGTAAAATCTGTAAAATCTGTAAAATCTGTAAAATCTGTAAAATCTGTAAAATCTGTAAAATCTGTAAAATCTGTAAAATCTGTAAAATCTGTAAAATCTGTAAAATCTGTAAAATCTGTAAAATCTGTAAAATTTGTAAAATCTGTAAAATCTGTAAAATCTGTAAAATCTGTAAAATCTGTAAAATCTGTAAAATCTGTAAAATCTGTAAAATCTGTTCTCTTTTCTCTTTTCTCCTTCTCTCCTTCTCTCCTTCTCTCCTTCTCTCCTTCTCTCCTTCTCTCCTTCTCTCCTTCTCTCCGTCTCTCTTTCTCACCTCTCCTTCTCTCCTTCTCTCCTTCTCTCCTTCTCTCCGTCTCTCTTTCTCTCCTCTCCTTCTCTCCTTCTCTCCTTCTCTCCTTCTCTCCTTCTCTCCTTCTCTCCTTCTCTCCTTCTCTCCTTCTCTCCTTCTCTCCTTCTCTCCTTCTCTCCTTCTCTCCTTCTCTCCTTCTCTCCTTCTCTCCTTCTCTCCTTCTCTCCTTCTCTCCTTCTCTCCTTCTCTCCTTCTCTCCTTCTCTCCTTCTCTCCTTCTCTCCTTCTCTCCTTCTCTCCTTCTCTCCTTCTCTCCTTCTCTCCTTCTCTCCTTCTCTCCTTCTCTCCTTCTCTCCTTCTCTCCTTCTCTCCTTCTCTCCTTCTCTCCTTCTCTCCTTCTCTCCTTCTCTCCTTCTCTCCTTCTCTCCTTCTCTCCTTCTCTCCTTCTCTCCTTCTCTCCTTCTCTCCTTCTCTCCTTCTCTCCTTCTCTCCTTCTCTCCTTCTCTCCTTCTCTCCTTCTCTCCTTCTCTCCTTCTCTCCTTCTCTCCTTCTCTCCTTCTCTCCTTCTCTCCTTCTCTCCTTCTCTCCTTCTCTCCTTCTCTCCTTCTCTCCTTCTCTCCTTCTCTCCTTCTCTCCTTCTCTCCTTCTCTCCTTCTCTCCTTCTCTCCTTCTCTCCTTCTCTCCTTCTCTCCTTCTCTCCTTCTCTCCTTCTCTCCTTCTCTCCTTCTCTCCTTCTCTCCTTCTCTCCTTCTCTCCTTCTCTCCTTCTCTCCTTCTCTCCTTCTCTCCTTCTCTCCTTCTCTCCTTCTCTCCTTCTCTCCTTCTCTCCTTCTCTCCTTCTCTCCTTCTCTCCTTCTCTCCTTCTCTCCTTCTCTCCTTCTCTCCTTCTCTCCTTCTCTCCTTCTCTCCTTCTCTCCTTCTCTCCTTCTCTCCTTCTCTCCTTCTCTCCTTCTCTCCTTCTCTCCTTCTCTCCTTCTCTCCTTCTCTCCTTCTCTCCTTCTCTCCTTCTCTCCTTCTCTCCTTCTCTCCTTCTCTCCTTCTCTCCTTCTCTCCTTCTCTCCTTCTCTCCTTCTCTCCTTCTCTCCTTCTCTCCTTCTCTCCTTCTCTCCTTCTCTCCTTCTCTCCTTCTCTCCTTCTCTCCTTCTCTCCTTCTCTCCTTCTCTCCTTCTCTCCTTCTCTCCTTCTCTCCTTCTCTCCTTCTCTCCTTCTCTCCTTCTCTCCTTCTCTCCTTCTCTCCTTCTCTCCTTCTCTCCTTCTCTCCTTCTCTCCTTCTCTCCTTCTCTCCTTCTCTCCTTCTCTCCTTCTCTCCTTCTCTCCTTCTCTCCTTCTCTCCTTCTCTCCTTCTCTCCTTCTCTCCTTCTCTCCTTCTCTCCTTCTCTCCTTCTCTCCTTCTCTCCTTCTCTCCTTCTCTCCTTCTCTCCTTCTCTCCTTCTCTCCTTCTCTCCTTCTCTCCTTCTCTCCTTCTCTCCTTCTCTCCTTCTCTCCTTCTCTCCTTCTCTCCTTCTCCTTCTCTCCTTCTCTCCTTCTCTCTTTCTCTCCTTCTCTCCTTATCTCCTTCTCTCCTTCTCTCCTTCTCTCCTTCTCTCCTTCTCTCCTTCTCTCCTTCTCTCCTTCTCTCCTTCTCTCCTTCTCTCCTTCTCTCCTTCTCTCCTTCTCTCCTTCTCTCCTTCTCTCCTTCTCTCCTTCTCTCCTTCTCTCCTTCTCTCCTTCTCTCCTTCTCTCCTTCTCTCCTTCTCTCCTTCTCTCCTTCTCTCCTTCTCTCCTTCTCTCCTTCTCATCCTTCTCTCCTTCTCTCCTTCTCTTCCTTCTCTCCTTCTCTCCTTCTCTCCTTCTCTCCTCTCTCCTTCTCTCCTTCTCTCCTTCTCTCCTTCTCTCCTTCTCTCCTTCTCTCCTTCTCTCCTTCTCTCCTTCTCTCCTTCTCTCCTTCTCTCCTTCTCTTCCTTCTCTCCTTCTCTCCTTCTCTCCTTCTCTCCTTCTCTTCCTTCTCTCCTTCTCTCCTTCTCTCCTTCTCTCCTTCTCTCCTTCTCTCCTTCTCTCCTTCTCTCCTTCTCTCCTTCTCTCCTTCTCTCCTTCTCTCCGTCTCTCCTTCTCTCCTTCTCTCCTTCTCTCCTTCTCTCCTTCTCTCCTTCTCTCCTTCTCCTCCTTCTCTCCTTCTCTCCTTCTCTCCTTCTCTCCTTCTCATCCTTCTCTCCTTCTCTCCTTCTCTCTCTTCTCATCCTTCTCTCCTTCTCTCTTTCTCTCTTCTCTCTTCTCTCCTTCTCTCCTTCTCTCCTTCTCTCCTTCTCTCCTTCTCTCCTTCTCTCCTTCTCTCCTTCTCGTCTTCCTTCTCATCCTTCTCTCCTTCTCTCCTTCTCTCCTTCTCTCCTTCTCTCCTCTCTCCTTCTCTCCTTCTCATCCTTCTCTCCTTCTCTCCTTCTCTCCTTCTCTCCTTCTCTCCTTCTCTCCTTCTCTTCCTTCTCTCCTTCTCTTCCTTCTCATCCTTCTATCCTTCTATCCTTCTCGTCCTTCTCTGCTTCTCTCCTTCTCTCCTTCTCATCCTTCTCTCCTTCTCGTCCTTCTCATCCTTCTCTCCTTCCTCTCTCTTCTCTCCTTCTCTCCTTCTCTCCTTCACTTCTCTCCTTCTCTCCTTCTCTCCTTCTCTCCTTCTCTCCTTCTCTCCTTCTCTCCTTCTCTCCTTCTCTCCTTCTCTCCTTCTCTCCTTCTCTCCTTCTCTCCTTCTCTCCTTCTCTCCTTCTCTCCTTCTCTCCTTCTCTCCTTCTCTCCTTCTCTCCTTCTCTCCTTCTCTCCTTCTCTCCTTCTCTCCTTCTATCCTTCTATCCTTCTATCCTTCTCTGCTTCTCTCCTTCTCTCCTTCTCTCCTTCTCTCCTTCTCTCCTTCTCTCCTTCTCTCCTTCTCTCCTTCTCTCCTTCTCTCCTTCTCTCCTTCTCTCCTTCTCTCCTTCTCTCCTTCTCTCCTTCTCTCCTTCTCTCCTTCTCTCCTTCTCTCCTTCTCTCCTTCTCTCCTTCTCTCCTTCTCTCCTTCTCTCCTTCTCTCCTTCTCTCCTTCTCTCCTTCTCTCCTTCTCTCCTTCTCTCCTTCTCTCCTTCTCTCCTTCTCTCCTTCTCTCCTTCTCTCCTTCTCTCCTTCTCTCCTTCTCTCCTTCTCTCCTTCTCTCCTCTCTCCTTCTCTCCTTCTCTCCTTCTCTCCTTCTCTCCTTCTCTCCTTCTCTCCTTCTCTCCTTCTCTCCTTCTCTCCTTCTCTCCTTCTCTCCTTCTCTCCTTCTCTCCTTCTATCCTTCTATCCTTCTCTCCTTCTCTCCTTCTCTCCTTCTCTCCTTCTCTCCTTCTCTCCTTCTCTCCTTCTCTCCTTCTCTCCTTCTCTCCTTCTCTCCTTCTCTCCTTCTCTCCTTCTCTCCTTCTCTCCTTCTCTCCTTCTCTCCTTCTCTCCTTCTCTCCTTCTCTCCTTCTCTCCTTCTCTCCTTCTCTCCTTCTCTCCTTCTCTCCTTCTCTCCTTCTCTCCTTCTCTCCTTCTCTCCTTCTCTCCTTCTCTCCTTCTCTCCTTCTCTCCTTCTCTCCTTCTCTCCTTCTCTCCTTCTCTCCTTCTCTCCTTCTCTCCTTCTCTCCTTCTCTCCTTCTCTCCTTCTCTCCTTCTCTCCTTCTCTCCTTCTCTCCTTCTCTCCTTCTCTCCTTCTCTCCTTCTCTCCTTCTCTCCTTCTCTCCTTCTCTCCTTCTCTCCTTCTCTCCTTCTCTCCTTCTCTCCTTCTCTCCTTCTCTCCTTCTCTCCTTCTCTCCTTCTCTCCTTCTCTCCTTCTCTCCTTCTCTCCTTCTCTCCTTCTCTCCTTCTCTCCTTCTCTCCTTCTCTCCTTCTCTCCTTCTCTCCTTCTCTCCTTCTCTCCTTCTCTCCTTCTCTCCTTCTCTCCTTCTCTCCTTCTCTCCTTCTCTCCTTCTCTCCTTCTCTCCTTCTCTCCTTCTCTCCTTCTCTCCTTCTCTCCTTCTCTCCTTCTCTCCTTCTCTCCTTCTCTCCTTCTCTCCTTCTCTCCTTCTCTCCTTCTCTCCTTCTCTCCTTCTCTCCTTCTCTCCTTCTCTCCTTCTCTCCTTCTCTCCTTCTCTCCTTCTCTCCTTCTCTCCTTCTCTCCTTCTCTCCTTCTCTCCTTCTCTCCTTCTCTCCTTCTCTCCTTCTCTCCTTCTCTCCTTCTCTCCTTCTCTCCTTCTCTCCTTCTCTCCTTCTCTCCTTCTCTCCTTCTCTCCTTCTCTCCTTCTCTCCTTCTCTCCTTCTCTCCTTCTCTCCTTCTCTCCTTCTCTCCTTCTCTCCTTCTCTCCTTCTCTCCTTCTCTCCTTCTCTCCTTCTCTCCTTCTCTCCTTCTCTCCTTCTCTCCTTCTCTCCTTCTCTCCTTCTCTCCTTCTCTCCTTCTCTCCTTCTCTCCTTCTCTCCTTCTCTCCTTCTCTCCTTCTCTCCTTCTCTCCTTCTCTCCTTCTATCCTTCTATCCTTCTCTCCTTCTCTCCTTCTCTCCTTCTCTCCTTCTCTCCTTCTCTCCTTCTCTCCTTCTCTCCTTCTCTCCTTCTCTCCTTCTCTCCTTCTCTCCTTCTCTCCTTCTCTCCTTCTCTCCTTCTCTCCTTCTCTCCTTCTCTCCTTCTCTCCTTCTCTCCTTCTCTCCTTCTCTCCTTCTCTCCTTCTCTCCTTCTCTCCTTCTCTCCTTCTCTCCTTCTCTCCTTCTCTCCTTCTCTCCTTCTCTCCTTCTCTCTCTCTTCTGCCTACGAATTTGAAAATGAAAACCTCGAATATGCATGTGACATGACAGATCCACTAATTCTATAACTAAGTTCAACTGCTTGTGTTCATTTTTCATAATTACCATCTCGTTTTATTTGTCCTACCCACAGAGCCCCAGCTGCTGCAAGTGAATGACAAAATTTAATTTAATTTGATTCAATTGAATTTCACTCATCCAAACGTTGGCACGGAAACGTACACATTTCTCATACATCTGGCTCCGGCTACCATGCTATCAACTTTCTCGCTATATGCTATGAGGTCTTTTATCTTTGTTCATTCTTCTGCGGTGCAAAACTGCTTGCACCTTGCGTTCCCAGTTCTCTAGCTGGAAAACGGTGATAGAAACAACCACCCCCCATTTTGCATTAAGCACGAACATAAAGTTATCTTTCATTTTATCTCGTTTCTTGTTTCACACTAGTATCTCGTTCATTTCCGAGCGTTCACACTTACTCACCTTCAGAACTTTCGATTCCTTTGTACAGTGCGGTTGTGAAATTTAATACACTCGCTACGAATTTAATTCTTGCAATATTGATCATGCACATGATGCAGAAATTTAAAACATTTTGCGCAGTGATTTAGTTGAGAACAGTTTTGATACACCCTGTCTTATACATAATCTCTTCATTCAATTCAGTCTTTCCTATAGAGTTGCATTTCAATTAAATCCTTCAAGGCAAAAGTTTCATATCCGTTCGCATAAAATTCAATGCGTCCGGCTTTCCTCACTTCCAAGTTATCAGTCATACACCGGAAATGGTACCGGTTGATAGAGTTAATTCTTGCTTTATGAGTTCATCTTCTGTGCACAAACTAGTGGTTGATGAAACGCCACGTTCAGCAGGCACCTTTAATCCCCCCGGCATTTGTGGCAGCAAAAATGAGCATAGTATACATAATTTAGTGTACTTATGTATCTACAGATGTTTGAGCGGCTAATTATGTGCATTTATTAGCGTGGTATTGCACGGTGTCCTATGGCTACATTTTCACCATTTTCAGGGAAAGGATGTGTATTGAGTAGAATGGGTCCGTATGGGTCCAGAACTGCGAAGTTTATTTGATTGTTTCAGAGTGTTTAACAACAGCACCAATTTCATGTCAAAACTATTGAAGCACTTCTGAATATTGAAAGTTAAGAGGAAACTTTCATGTTCGCTTAGCGAGGTGGCTCTTGAAAACATTTTCCAAGAATAATCTTTTCACAAATCTAGTACTTTCATATGCTATTATAATGGTATCAATCACGCAAGTTCAATCAATTTCGCAATGATTTTAAAGCTCATTTTTCTACTAAAATTTTCTTTCATATTGATGCGATTGAACAATTTCGATTCAAGAAGAATTTCTTATAACCAGTCAAATATGATCCACTTCGTGGTATCAATTCACTCGTCTAGCGTAAATCGATACGGTTTTATCACGGATTACATCCCAGTACATATAAGACAAAACAACAATGATCCTATCGTTCTCGTCTTACCTATCGTGTTTATATTTATGGAATCCGACCGGATGTGTTCACCAAGCAAACAATCAGTCAGGGTATCTTCTGCTCTTGGAAAACAGCAAACATTACGAAGTAAATGTAGGCAGAACAAACACATTCAGGATTAGCACTGTAATGGTAGCAGGTTCCACTGGTGTAAAATGTAACTTATTTACGGGTGTTGTAACTGTTTGGGTATAATCTGAACAGAGTTATTAGTTTGATACTGGTTTGTGACAGCTAGTGCTTAATCATCGCTCGTTCATATATAAAGGGAAGACATTATGTATCTGATAAAATTCTGAACTATTTAAAATCATATTTTTACGAACATTTTAATTTCTACTCAGGCAACCATCCCATCCTTAGCGAACATAAAACGGTAGATCAGAAGCTATTTGCAATTGATTTAAAATTGAACCAAATGTTGACCGACACATTTTCAAGCGGTTCTGGTGAAATGACAAAATGATTTTAGTGACTTGTTTCAATTTGAGAAAAATTAGCTGCAAAGCCCAATATAGTATTTCCCGACAGTGGAACCGTAACCGTTCGCCTAATCTTCAATCCTCGATGGAATGTTTTAGCTGCTCCAGGTTTGAGGTGTTTGTTCACTACATGAGGTACAACAGTGCAAAGAGTTTGGAACTGTTCGCAAAAAAAACAATTAAAAAAGTGCGCGACGTTAGGTAAAAATACGTATGCTATACATTTATTAGGCAGAACTATGTTAGGTATAATTATGGTTAGGCATAATAGACAACAGGCATAATTTGCAAAAATGAAAAATAATCGCATTTCTTATTTTTTGTAGATATTTTAACCTTAGGCTCGTTTGTTCTACGTACGGGGAACGTGCATTTAAGCCAATATATTCTGATTCCTGATTGTTATGGTTAGAGTTAAATCTAAGTTATGCTATATGGCCCTTCGTGTAGTTTTAGCGAAAGAATAAACAATCAGTCCGACTTGAACCTTCGTTCAATCCGGTCACATAGATAGCTCCTGGTTAACCTAAAGTTTTTCTGACCCAGTGTCGCAGATGCCAGAGCTTTGGGCACGACACAAAAAATTGTCATTTTAATTCCTAATGTATGATCTGTGGTAATAAATTGCACACAAAGGACGCTTGTTCCTTTCCTATTCGAGAAAAAATATAAATTCTCGTTCTAAGCAACGAAAGCAACAAATAAAAAATTACCTACCTCTTCCGGTACACTTCAAGAAAACTAGTTTAAACGCGTTAATCCGCTTCAAAATAAAATTACAACTTCTCTATCTATGCAAGAATTTTCTATTTCCGTCACACCATCCTACAATGGTGCGTCATTTTATGCTTTAGTTGCAGATGACACGGCTAAAAGATCGAAGACTACCACGCCTCCAATTTCGTTTTCACACAACGCTTCCTTTGCTCCAACCGATCTTGGTACCATCACTGACGAGAAATTGAATTTCTTGCAGCAATCGATGTTTCAGCTGATGACTGCGATGCTCAGTTCTATCTCCATGTTTGAAACTTTTCAAACTGGGTGGGAATTTGCTAACAAAATAGTAATGAATTTAGGTTTAATAATGACATTCAATAATCATTAAAAAATTTCTTAAATTGTAATGCCCGTTCACTGTAAATGTTCGAAGACGAATTTTTCATCTTCTTGAGAGTACATAATATGCATATAGCCGTTGTGACCGCAAATTGTTTTAAACCAAATGTTAAATTGAAGAGTAATTCTAATTTTGTTACTAATCGAATTGTTGGATTCGGCGGAGGTATCGTAGTAGCTGCTAAACGCAGAATCAAACATTGCGTCTTACCCTTTCTTGACACCAGGGTGATCAACAGTTTATGTATCAAATTTGAAACCCATCTTGGTATAATTGTTATTACTGTAGCGTATTTTTCTTTTTAGCGGCGAACAAACTAATTTATTAAAAGGAGACTCACAAAAACTTACAAGAAATCGGTCAAAATTCTTTATAATCGGTCATTTTAACGCTAAACACCGATCCTGGAATAATGCTCAAAGCAATTCCAACAACTTGGCAAAAGAAAATGTTTCAAATCAAGTATTGTCTCTAGACGAAATTGAAACTATGATTAAATCAAATCCATCATGCTAAAGTTTAAAAAACACGAAAGCTCCAGGTTATGGTGGAATTTTTAACATTATTCTTAAAAAACTTCTTGAAATCACCTTTACATACTTGGTAAAATATTCAACAAATATTTTGAATTAGCATACTTTCCTGCTGGATGAAAAAATGCCAAGGTTGTTCTTATTCAGAAGCCAGACAAAAATCCAGCAGAAGCATCTGGCTATCGACCAATTGTGAACTACGCGTGTGCGACGGAAACAAAACCCTTCGGAAAGTGCCGGCGAGTCGTTTGAACTGTGCTGTTGGATCGCCGTCGGGGGAAACTAAATACCAAGGAGCTTTCGCTTCCCCCGGCTAACCGTAAAGAATCAACACGCACCAATTCGCCCTCGCTGGGAAGAATAAACCGAACGAGCCTTGCTTTGTCTTTCAGCAGGGTTACCATATTCACAGATTTTTGTAAAGTCGCTATATTTTTATGCGTACTTTAGGAAAGTTACAATAATGGCAAAATATAAGTGGAATGCTTGGTCTATACATGAAATGTGATTATATTGCCTAAAATTTGATTTTTCTTGACTGGTCCGGGTTTTTTACCACACACAATCGAAAAGTTTTTACAAGCTAATCTTATGCTATAAAGCTTTAGTTCCAGATATTAGTTCGGTCACAGTTTTCTGTCTTCTTTCTTCAGATCTTCTTAAATAAGTTTAATCGGATTCGATCACCTACTACAAATGAAATGACCTGATAATCAAGAAGGTTTGTTTCAATATGTAATATTCGATGTTGATTGGTTGTGATTAAACCATACGTAAGAAATATGTTTGATTTATTATTACTATAAATGTACAAATAAAATAAACATTTTACATTAAGTAGTATAGTCCTACGTCTACAGCTCGTGCAACCCCATAGGGCTGCCCCTTGTAGTTTTAGTCATCAGAAATCAGAATATATTGGCTTAAATGGCACGTTCCCCGAGGCTCGGCGGTGTCTTCCAGGATTCTTTAAAATCCGGTGATTCGTCACCACCGTCGCTAGAGAGATTCCAGCAAAAGAGCCTGGCCCTAACTTGCTTAGCTAATTGATAAGGACCGCTGCCGGAGCAGCCAACAGGCCTTTGTTGTCCAGACCGTACGGAGAAACCCGCCCGCCAGTCCGTCAGCAGTAACCACCTACGCAGTGTAGTGTGCAGCGAAGGGGATCAGTGGAATAAAAGTTGGTATATATTCAGATCGGCAATGCTGTATGCAGTACCAATTTGCGCAAGTTGTTGTGCTACTAGGAAGGAAACTCTTCAAAGGATTTAGAACAAAATTCTGTAAATGATGTTGTAGCGCCCTCCCTGGTTTAGCACAAACAAAGTACACAGACTCGCAAACACAGAAGCATTACAAATTAACACGACCAGTGTTCGTTCAGAATGCTTTTTACCATTCCGGTTAATAAAATGACCCTAGTTAGGTCCATCCACTCAGAGCCGATAGTTGTTCCCAACACCAGCTCCGCGTTTAAAACCCAAACTTACGCCACCCATGTAGTTTCCGAAATTTGGGCTCAGCCACCCGGCTAGTATAGCAACTGGTTTCCGACCGGCCCGTTACACGAGTGCGAAGTGCCGTGTACTTTCAGTGCAAAGACTACTCGAATTTTAAGCCGAAAATTCAAAATCGACTTTCCCACCGATACCAGGAGTATAAACTCCGAAGGATTTGAGCGATAGGGCGCCTCCATCAAATCAAAAAGTGCGAACCGTGGTCAACCGTCCGTCTCCTCCACGAACATCGGTTTGAACAGCTGCACGTGCGCGCGCGAATCCAAACCGAAATAGTGTAAATTGTAATCTATAGGTGCACGCGGTAGTGTAGTGCAGTATATAGTGGGTGCATTTCGAAAGAGCCAGTTTCCGCCCACCTGACAACCCACAAATACCCACCAAATGGCATATAACGCTCTGCTGAATTTGAACGAGCTGATCGGCAGGCAAAAGGCACCCCACACTCAAAATCACTCATGCTTTCGTTTACGATGTTGATACCAAAGACATGAGCAACGAAGAACTTCTTGACCATATGATAGCTCAAGGAATCATAGCAGTGCGTAGGATCGCCAAGCTGCCCAGTTGTAGTAAGCAATTCTTCTCTGGCGGTAATATCTTTTCGTGGCTCAGCCATCTCCGAATACATTTACCTAGGACTAGTACGCACTAGCATCCGGCCCTACTACCCGTCCCCTCATGCTGTGCTGCCGCTGTGGCAAAGTTGGGCACGGTAGGAAACAACAAGGGAGAAGAATGATCGCATGGTCGTTCTAGACGAGGATTTGTGAAGAATTTTTTGCCGGCGTCGGCGGTAAAACATGATGATGAGTTATGTTCTACCATAGACCATGCGGTAGACTTGGGTGCAACGCCCAACTCCTACTCTGCAGAAGGCAAAGAATTCTTCACATTTCCTTTCGATCATGCCCATATGAGCCTGCCTAGTTCTAGTTTTCCGTTCTAAGTTTATAACTGATTCGCTCTAGAATACCTATCCGTCTTTCAATTTCATTGCTTTCGTTTCTCTTAGTCTCAAGTTTGCCGAAAATAGCGAACAAAATCGATACAGTAGAACCTTGCGGCAATTAAAACATAGTAACAACAAGGAAACTTGCCTGAACTTCAGTCTGAACCACCCATCAGATAAAGTTAACCCATGCACCAACGTTCCGAAGTGTACCCATAAACTGCAGCGGAGAGCACTCAACTAGAACGAAAGAGTGCCCTTAATACATGGAAGAGGAGGCTATCATTAAGACGAAAGTCCCAAACCTTTCCTTTCCCGAAGCACGAGCTCTAATAGCACAGATGAGCAGAGGAGCAAGTTACGCCGAACAAACCCAGATAGGCACAGAATCGAAAGACGGCGAAAAAGATAGCACTATCGCCAGACTGAAAGCGGAGCTCATTAGGCTAAAGGGCGAGAAGGACAATCCGCCAAAAGATGACCGGGACGATAAAATATTATACCTAAAAAAATCACCTGGCGGAGACCGCTTTGCCAAGCAACACTCAACGAGGTAACGAAGGAAACTAGCAGAGCTAACACTACAGCAAAAGCAGAGCAGGGAAACGCCCACAAACTAAACCCGACCACCACGATATCGACCGAATATAATGTAGTAGCCGCGAAACAACAGCGAGACCCCAAATTTTGTGAAGAACGAAAGCAGCCGAGCAGGCGATGGGGATAAATCCCGAAGCCCTATCAGGAACGAAACAGAGCCAGCACCACCGAAATAACAACGGACGACCCGAGCGAATACCCGCAACAACAGCCCTTCAGTACCCGGACATTAAAACATCTCAGAGACCGAAACGACGCAATGATCCAGACGAACCCAGCATCGTACTTTGGACACCAGTATTCGTGGGAAGCCACCAGCCGGACTGTAGGTTTGGTCATTCGGGTCGATATATCGTTCCGACCGATTTTCTTTGATACCGAACTAATAGCCGCCGCCCGAAGGATATCCAGTACAGTGCACCGTTATATCCCTGTATATTCCTGGCAGAACTCGGAATGTGGGTTGCAAGCTTCAGCGGCTTATCGACCAAGTTGAGACCCCATTCATCATCATGGGAGATGTAAATGGGCACCATCCGATGTGGGGCTCACGTCTGTGTAATATGGCAGAAAACGATATCGCCGAAGTAGTTGAAAACAATGACGCCGTCGGTCTCAACGATGGCAGTTCAACATTGATCCGCGGACAGAAGGAATCCGCCAACGACGTCACTATCTGCTCGGAAGTACTGGCAGGATGTTGTGGGTGGACTGTTCTTGCCGACCCATGCAACAGTGACCACTTCCCTATCCAGGTTACGTACGCCCAGATGCCACCTGCTACAACCCGTCGAAGGCGGTGGTTCTATGATCGGGCGAACTGACCTCGCTACGAAGAGACCGTGGAGGACCTTATAAATCGGGACGAGTTATACACTCCGGACGAACTCACCAAAATCTTTAATCGGGCCGCTGTTTCCTGTATTCCCAGGACAAGTGGTAACCCTCCCCGACACGCAGTACACTCTTGGTACCCAGAAATCAAGAGAGCCATCAGAACACGCTGAACTACGCTGCGTCCGCTGGAGAAGACTTCTATGGACGACCCACACCAAAACCAGCGTGCTGATGACTTCAGAAAGGCCAGACACGAGGCCAGGAAAGCGATAGAGGAGGCAAAAAGCACCAGCTGGACCAGATTTCTGGAAGGCATATTTCCAGACTCGTCGACTTCAGAACTCTGGCGGAGAGTTAACGCTTTAAGTGGAATGCGGCGGTACAATGGCTACGCCAACACCGTTAACGGGTGCACGACGATCGATCCCACGACCATCGCTAACGAACTAGGCAAGCACTTCGCCTCCCTGTCCGCGGACACCGCCCTTCCAGCTACGTTCCTGCGAATCAAGCAAAGGGCTGAAAGTAGGCCCGTTCGTTTCGAAACTGATTCAGGCCAAGTATACAACCAGCCTTTCACCGGAAGCGAACTATGTACGGCACTAGAATTGGTACGTGATATGTCTTCCAAATAGGATGACGTTGGTTACCCTCTACTTCGACATTCTCCGCCAGTAGCCAAGCGGGCGATTTTGGACAGTATTACCCGCATGTAGGGCGGTGAACCGATGCCCGCTTCATGGAAGGAAGCCCTAGTAATCCCCATCCGAAAGCGATGTCAGGAGAACAGAACGCCAGATGATTTCGGCAGAATCAGTTTACTTTACTGCTTTGCCAAGACGATAGAGCGAATGGTCAACAGACAGCTGATAGAGCTACAGGAGGAGCAAAAACTTCTGGATCCTCGCCACTACGCGTTCCGACGTGGAGCAGGAACCGGTGCCTACCTCACCAGCTTCGGAGACCAATCTGTAACCTACGACCTGAACGCCGACATCGCGATACTCGACGTTGCAAAGGCATATAATACCGTGTGGCGTCATGGAGTAGTGCAACAGCTGGCCAACTGCGGGATCACCGGACACATGGACCGCTTCCTACACGACTACCTATCCAACCGTGCATTTCGCGTAGGAATCGGGGGTGCTCAATCTGTCGCCTTTCCGGAGGCCAACGGCGTCCCTCAGGGATCCGTTCTCGCTGTAACACTGTTCCGGTGGCCATGAATTCATTGTTCGCCAACCTGCCGGCTGGGATATATGTTTTCGTCTACTCCGATGACATTGTGTTGGTCCGATGGGCGGCATCAGTCGGTTTTAACGTGGCACCCGCTACTAGCGTGATTACACACTGCTGCAACAAAAACCACATCGCAACAGGAAGGCCGATCCTGCTGGATGGGGCGGTCGTACCCTACCGTAAGGAACCAAAGATCTTGGGTATTAAAGGGCGAACACGAAATTATTGCGACACATTCAACAGGACATAACTTTTTTACCATTGGGTAAAAATCAACCAAATTTTGCACACTTTCTCATTGATGTGTATTATTTACATGCTGTCAAACTCGAAGTCGTGTTTTTCGATTCAACGAAAATGGAGGTGAACTAACGCGAGTCGAGAGAACAAATTCTTTCCAAACACCTGGAATTTCCTGACCTCTCGCACCGACAGTTGAAAAAAATGTTGAACATTCACAATTCAACCGTCTCCAGAGTGTTGAAGCGGTTCCAGAAGCGGTTGACGTTGGACCACGGCAAAGGAGCTGGAAGAAAACCGGGACCGGAGAACAAAAAGACGGATGGAAAGGTGAAGCGGATGATTAAAGCAAATCCCAACGTCTGAAGCCGTGATTTGGCTAAAAAGATCGGCATGTCGCAGAGCTACGTCCAGAATGCAAAGAAGAGAGCTAGACTACTTACATGCAAGGTACAAAACTTCCCAAACCGCGATGAGCGGCAACAATCGACGGCTAAAACTCGGGCACGGAAGCTCTACGAAAAGATGCTGACAAAATATGGCTGCTGTGTGATGGACGACGAAACGTATATAAAAGCCGATTTTAAGCAAATTCCGGGGTTGGAGTTTTTCACCGGCAAGAGCAAGTTCAATGTGGACGACAAATTTAAGAAGAAGAAAATGTCGAAGTTCGCCTCCAAATATCTCATTTGGCAGGCCATCTGTTCTTGCGGACTGAGGAGTGATCCTTTCGTGACAAAGGGCACAGTAAATGGCGAGATATACAAATCTGAGTGCCTCGAGAAGCGCCTTTTGCCGTTCTTGCAGCAGCACGACGAAGCTCCGCTATTTTGGCCAGATTTGGCATCATGCTACTATTCTAAAAGTGTCCTGGAGTGGTATGAGGCCAATTCTGTCCATTTTGTTCCAAAGGACATGAATCCGCCAAACTGTCCGGAGCTGCGCCCGGTGGAGCAGTACTGGGCAATGATGAAGCGGGAACTTCGGAAGAGCAAGAAGACAGTCAAAGACGAGAAGGACATGTTAAGAAAATGGAAAAAAAACTGAGAAACTGGTACCGCATGACACTGCAAAGACTTTGATGGAGGGTATCAAGCGAAAATGCGTTCAATTTTACACTCAAGGCTCCATCAATTAACTTTTCTTTTGATTTTTGAAGTAAATATATGTATAAAACTACCCTAAAATTTTGGCTTGATTTTAAACATTATAAGAAAATTGGCATGACATTTTCGGCGTCGCAATAATTTCGTGTTCGCCCTTTACCGTGGTCAGTCGGCTCACTTTCGCGCCACACTTCCAACGTATCAAAGCCCAATGCCGGAACCGGTTGCGACTAATTAAGACAATCAGCTCCCGGTACAAACGCTTCAATCGATACACTGCATAGCTAACGAGATCCACCGGGAATACACAGACGTGGATCTGCCACCGATCGCCCGCTTACACTGAGTTGGGATCATGGAGAGCGGTCTCTGCGCTTGTGATGACAGTTATCACGACATTAATTATGCTATCTAGTCGTGCACCAAGTATTATGGTGCCAAATCTCCACCTCCTTGGGATGCCTCCGTAGAGCCTGCTTCATAATTGCACAGTATTTTTCGATTCTGGTGCGTTGGGGGGGGGTCATATTCTTGGATATGAAAGTGACCCCACTGGCTTCGTACTACTCCCGGACAAAATTTGAATAATGGCACGAAGCAAGATCCGGCTAGAAGGTCTTAGGACCCTCGTGTTTCTTCAACGCTTCTATGGACTTGAGGTAGATCTCAGATCTCCCCGCCTACAGTCCCGGTAGTCACGAACGGCGTAGTCCATTTGCAACATGAGCAGATTGCTTGCCAAATCATGTATTCATTAGCAATCTTTGAAAGTTTCTGTTTCCTTACTTAATGCGGAACAAGAAGCTTGTGCTGGGCGGTGAAGAACAGTAGCCCCGGACACTGCCGGAAGTCCGCCTTGACTTAAGTCTCAATAAGGTTTCGTCAGCATCTGGGTGTACAGCTTCCGGGCCCGTGACTTTCCCACCGAATTTTGCCGTTCATCACGATTTGGAGCATTCTGCACGTATGCAGCCCCTTGACTCCCTTTCGGTCCTTGGCTCTCTGAACGAACATGGACAGATTCATATCTTTGGCCCATCCCTGATCAAAGCATTGGGATTCCGCTTAAACTTAAACTCCATTCTGACCGCATTTCTCCTTCCGCTCGATGCTCAGAGTTTGGTAGCAACGTTTAATCACACGACTCACAGTTGACTACACAATGCCGCATTGTTTTCCGATGTCCCGATGAGCGATTTGAGGATTTTCCAAGTTCTTGTGCAAAATCAATTCGCGACGCTGCTATTCTGGTGCAGCCATTTTTCCAATTTTTGGAAAACTGACGACGATAAAAATACAGTGTAAATAATACACTCTAAACTACTTCTACCCAAATTTTCAAGAGAAAATAACTAGTGGGTTATTTTCACAGCATATTTCGGTGATGCAATTTGATGTGAGACATCCTTCATCCTCCTTCTCCCCTATAAACTAAATACGATAAATCTTCAAATTTAGTTATCACTTCTCATTTGGATAATACGCTAACAGCGACCTGGAAATCTTACCCCAAAAGATTCAATGTTATCCACCTTCTTTTTACTTTCCCTGTTACGGTCTGATGTTGGAATCTATCCCTTGTTTTTATTGTTCATCAAATAATAGTTCTGGCTAAACAATTACAATTCGTATATCCAGTCTTTAAAAAAGTTAACTGGATTCTTTAGTCTTAATAAAACTGCATTATTATTTTTATATATCGATCTGAATTCTTTGTTTTAAGATATAGATGTGTCAAAGTGTATTGATTTTATTATAAATAAAAAATAATTTAAAATTTCGAACAATTCCTATTCATTATCCCCTATTTTCAAAAAATTTTTATTGTGAAGCAAAGAAATTCACATTGTTTTGGTTTGTTCGAAAGTTTCGAGTGGTTAATTACCCCCACGGTTAACTTCATGTTGGTAGTACTAGCCAATGGGACATGGTTATATGAAAAAAATAAAATTTCGCTCCGAGTAACTTTTTGGGTCCTATTTGGCTCCCAAAACAACTCTGCAAATTTTTAGTTCGATCGGTGAAACTATATTTTTGCGCCCACGGCTTAAAGTTTACATGGGATTTCGTATGGGGAAAACGTGTTTTACAAATTAATTCTTCCAAAAGTCGCCCGTTACCTTCTAAAAATAAATAGATGTCTGATTTTTATAGGAAATTTGTCAAGGGAACAAAGTCTAGAAGACCATGAAACGATCTGATACTTGTGGAAAAAGTTATTAAGCAAAAACCGATTGATGCCCTGAAGATTAATGAAAATTTCACTTTTCATAGCATCACTGCTGCTGACGGTCGAATTATATACAAAATCTTTAATTTTGTCTTATTATGTACAAAAGAAGACTCAATTTATCCCTCAAAACACTTGCGAAGTGGCTAAAGACTATAGATAAATGATTTAGACACATTAAGAGAAGATCAAAACAAGATTGCATATAATTGGATAACCAACAGCAGTGGTGCTAGAAAAAATGAATATTTTATCAATCTTCAGAGCATCAATTGGTTTCAGCTTAATAACTTTTTTCTCAAGCATCAGATCGTTTCGTAGTTTTCGAGACTTTGTTTCTTTGTTAAATTTCCTACAAAAGCCACATAACGGTTTATTTTTAGGAAGCAATGGGCGACTCCTGGAGGAATTATTTTGTGAAAGTTAGTTTTCCCATATAAAATCCCATGTAAACTTTAAACAATGGGCGCAAAAATATAGTTTCAGGGATCGAGCTAAAAATTTGCACACATTTTCTAGGACCCAAATAGTACCCAAAAAGTTGCTCGGAGCTGGAATCTATTTTTTGTCCCACCCTACTAGCCATGCTACCTACGTAATCCGCCGGCCCTGTTCAGCGGAATCCAGTTCCACTAATGGCAATAACTGTAGTTCAACGGATAATGTTTGTAGCGGTTAGCGCTCAAATGAAAGTTAATAATCCCAATTATCGGATGAAGCTGATTTTTATATCTTTTTCATGGATAAAATACCCACGCAAATATTCTAAAAACTCAATTTTTTTCTCCTGTAAAACCTGTTCTAATATGCCCAACACGTTTTTCCTGTATGCTCTTGTGATTCAGACTTTTAAGTGTCGGAAAATAAAAATGTTGGATGATTCTGTCCAAGCCATGTTTCTGCTCGAGAGAAGCTCAAAATAATAATAATGCTTCTTAAACCGTGAAACTGCATTCGTTTTACGTCATATTGCATTCCAGTGAAATTTTCTAGGTGGCCAAGAACAGGGGACAAAAATTGGTTTGCCAACAACATCACCTCAGAAAATGACTCATAACTTTTTTTTAGTTTCGAGCAGAATCAATAATCTTTCTTCGGCGGAAAGATAGCTACCTATTTTTCACATCTTGTATATGGAAGTGGAACATAAACTTTCAATGGATAGAAACGAATGTTATGAGTAGAAAACATAACTCGATCCACTACCACGGACACTCTCCTATGTTTCATAAAAATTGATTTTATTGAAAATTTCAGGGTACACTTGACGTATAATTTTTTTCCCAAACATTATGTAGACTAGAGATTAACGGCCAACAATCCCTAGTGCCGTAAATGCAGCAAGTTTTGATTACCATATTATCCAAACCAATTACGTTATACGAACCTTGTAAAAGGACAAGTAATACAATTTGAAAAATTGTTCTTGTTCAAGTAATGCGTTAAATAAATTCAAGACGAGGATCATATCCCCCTAAATTTATCGAGCCTGACACAGTGTTTTCCAAATGATTTTGACACGCTTGTCTCTCTTTTAGTAAGTACATAGTAAAAACTCGATAGTAATAAAAAGAAAAACAAGAAAAAAAAATCCTGAAAAATATCCGCCATAAAGATAAGACGGGTCATTGCCAGCTTTGTTCACACGCTAGCCTATCGGCCATCAGGCATTGTCGGACGCCAAGCGCATTAAGCCTGAAATATAGTTGTTGGGTCAGACAACTAAACCTTGAACCTCGAACTGCCAAAGACTAGCACCACCATCACCACCACTGATTCTAGGTCGTCAACAGATTCATTTGCTTCTGCTCTTGCGCTTCACTTCCGCTATGAATAATGATGCTGTGTGTAAGAAGATTACTTTCTCTAAGAAGATTGTGTATTCTTCGCTAGCATAATGATGCCCTGGATGTTCCATTCTGTCGTTCCGCGTGGTTTCATCCCCAGTATTAGCCCCCGAAAGACGACGACCTGGCGGCCTACCGTATTTTGTGGCTCCACCAGGCAGGATTTATTCACTGTGGTCGCCCCTGTGTTGATTCGTGTCGTGATAAATTGGCCCCGTTGCTACACTATAGTTATAGTCGGCAGCTAGCAACGAATGTACACACAGATGAATTTAGGGGGAAAATTATGATGCTCTGTGTCACTGAACAAACTTTCACCTCCCAGCTCGTTCATTATAGCAGCTCTATGGGTCACACGCATGCCTCCGGGCCTGCCAAAAGTACGGGACAGCTTTATTGTCTACGTTTTTGACATTGGTGGAGTAACTTTTTCACTCGTAATTATTATCCACCAACAAATTGCTACGGCGGTTATCCCTTTGAGAATATACAGGTAATCTTAATGAGAAACATCAGGGGAATGTGTGTACACCGGATTCTGTTTTTGCACGCACTTTTTTTGCACGGTTTTTTTTGCACGACTTTTTTTGCACGATTTTGCAAAATATTACGATTTTTATGTATAAAATACCTATTTCGATATACAAGTTTAATGATTTGATCATCCCGTGAAAAATAACCGTGCAAAAAACATCCGTGCTATTTCGAGAAACCGTGCAAAAAACTCCGTGTTATTTTGAGAAACCGTGCAAAAAAATCCGTGTTATTTCTAGAAACCGGTCAAAAAAATTAATAGGCATTTAGTAATGGCAGCTGAAAATAAATGGCATTGAATATTTGCAATGCAAATGGGGATGATCTACCAATGTGTAAAAATCGCGTATTTTTCAATTTTAGGAAATGAGTTGTTATTCTAAATTCAAGTTATGGTAGTTGAAAATCAATAATGTTGGGCAATGGTTTTTATAGGATTGTATGCTTTTTAGATATCATCACATAATATTCCGGTTCATATATCACATCGCATTGGCAATGGAGCAATTGGTATATGGCCAAGTTCGCCCGGGTAGTGCCACTACACAAAGTATATTAATTTTGTTTGTTCAATTTGATAAGCTAGAAACTGATAGCGGAGATTTTAATATGCAGGGATACGCAATACGTATTGTTTGGTCTGAGTAGATAACGACTGATGTTTCCTTTTACCAACCAATTAGTGATCTCTGATTGAATAGAGCTTTCAAAGAGTTAGGTACAGGCACAAGTCCATTTTTTTACTGAGATGGGACAAGTTGGTGCTGGACCTGTGGCCTTCGTCTGGTATGATCCATTCTCGTTGGTACGGATGTGTTCATGACTGGTTTGTGGATGAGTGGTCCTACTTACAAGTGAATTGATCACTTCGCTTGGGTGGAGATATATGTGACTTCTGCTAGCTGTCGAGCTTGGATATGTTAGCTGGTTCCAAGAAGATGTACAGGACTGGCACCTACGAGAATGTTGATTGTTTCACTTGAGCTCTGGTTCTTGGAAATCGCTTCCTCGGTGTGATATGTTCGAGTTGAATGCTCAGTGGTTGAAATGTGCATTCGGTTCGAGCAGATTGAGTCGTTTGGAGGATTGGTGGTCTCCGAGAGCAGATGCGAATAATTCTGAAGTATCCAATAAAGGGTGATTGTATCTGTGGAACTGAAAAATATTGTCACTACTCTAGCTTATTTGTACATAATAACAACTACCAATATCGACTATTTAGAACAGAGATTTTCAAATTATGTTATAAGATCGAAAAGAAATATAGCACAGTTGTAGTGAATAAAATATTTGCGAATAAGGGCCAATACTGCTGGCATCTTTTATCATATTTATTAATAGTCGATTGATCCGCTTCAGAACTAGGAGACAAAAAAAAGAATAGGATCAAGACAAGAGGCGGTTCTAATTCTAAATTGGTTTAGTATAGATATAGACGACTCAAACGCACTGACAGGAGAATATTTTTTAGAATTAGACAAATTAGAGGACATCACACTTTTTGAGACACACATGCACAAAACTTTATCGTCCTCCTAAAGATCGGTGTTTAATTGGCAGATAGTCGGCATTTCGTACGATTTTGCAAAGTTTGCCTCGCGGGACGGACCGATATCCTCCCAGGCACAGGTTGCAGTCGTTAAAAAAACTAGATTCACTAAGTGCAAAATTGCGAATTTTCAGCTTTTCAGGAAAGAATTTTTCATCAAAGTGCAGTTTTGGAAATTTTAATTGCAAAGAAGGGGTCTGTCAACATTGCAAAATGGCAAATGCTGCCTCTTATAGAAGTGTTTTGTTTTCGGTCTGTTAGAAAAAGAACAGTGCAGTAATCCGCGTTCAAGGTTATTTTGCCATTCTCTGCCTCTTCGAGGTTTGGACTTTTATTCTTTTGTGCGTGTGTTAACCGTTAGGCTACATTCCTCAACCTTTTGTTCGTAAAGCGAGGATTGAACAATAACCAGCTATTTAAGCTGGACTGGTGCGTCGTGGGAAACGAGTATACAGATAAGTGAAATCTACCTTTTTGATACATTTACGGCTTTTTCCCGTCTGCGCGGGTGCTGACCCCGTGCATTGACGGTGTCGATGGCTTCCTCCCCGGATGGCCAAATGGAGATCGAGTCGACTCCTAAGGCTCTCCCCCGACCCAAACAATATCCAGAGCTCTCGACCGGTCCCTTTGTGGTCTTCTTTCGGCCCAAAAAAAAAATCGCTGAATCTATTACAGATTTCAAAAGACCTGACGGAACGGTTCTCGGCTGTGACCGAAATAAAAAAGGTCCGCTCAGACAGGCTGAGGGTCGTGCTGACTAACTCAAAGCAGGCAAACGATATTGCTTGCTGCGAGCACTTTACGAAGGACTATCACGTGTATATTCCAGCTGTAAAAGTACAGTCTGAAGGCGTTGTCACCGATGACAGTTTGACATGCGAGGATCTGCTGCAGTACGGGGTTGGCCGTTTTAGAGACCGCATACTTCAGCCAGTGAAAATACTCGAGTGCAAGCGTTTGCACTCAGTAGTAGTTGCGGGGGATGGTTCAAAAACGTACCCCCAATCAAACTCTTATCGGTTGACCTTCGCTGTTACCGCTTTGCCAAATTACGTCCTCTTGCACAAGGTTCGTCTGCCTGTGCGTCTGTTTGTGCCGCGGGTTATGAATTGCACAAAGTGTAAACAATTGGGTCACACAGCCACCCATTGTAGCAATACGGCCCGCTGTGGAAAATGCGGGGAGAATCATCTAGATGATTCGTGCAGTAAGAATGCTGAGAAGTGTTCTTACTGTGCAGAGAATCTGCATGATATCTCGGCATGTCCCGCGTACAAACTACGCGGGGATAAACTAAAACGTTCCCTTGCGGGACGATCCGAACGTTCTTTCGCAGAAATGCTAAAGAAAGCTACACCACCAACCTCAACAAACATCTATGCTCACTTGCCTCCTAACGAGGGCGAGGCTGATGACCCACAAGAGGGAACATCTACTAGGGCGCCTAGAAGTTATAGGAAGAGGAGGAACATTTCCTCTCCTAAAGTTCGTTGTAAAGGCCAGAAGGTATCCCTTGACGGGACTCCGAAAGTCACATCTATTGGAAGTGTTGCAACCAAACCGAAGCAATTAGCTCCTGGTCTCGGAGGATTAAACTCAGAGAAGGAGTTCCCAGCACTTCCCGGAACATCAAAAATCCCAAGTGTTCCTCTGTTTCAGTTCGAGAATAATCGCGGCACTGGAATTATCAAACTCTCGGACATTGTGGACTGGATAATAAAAACTTTTAATATAACTGATCCAATTAAAAGTCTTATGTTAGCTTTTCTCCCTACAGTAAGAACATTTTTGAAGCAGTTGACTGCTAAATGGCCCCTCCTTTCAGCGATTGTATCCTTCGATGGCTAACTCATCGAACGAGGTCACGGATTTGATCACTGTTCTACAGTGGAATTGCAGAAGTATCATCCCGAAAATCGATTCCTTCAAAATTTTAATAAATAATTTGAGTTGCGATGCATTTGCATTATGTGAAACTTGGTTAACTTCCGACATAGATCTCAACTTCCACGACTTTAATATTATTCGCCTGGATCGAGACACCCCCTATGGAGGAGTGCTTTTGGGGATCAAAAAGCGCTATTCCTTCTACAGAATTAACCTTCCCTCGATAACAGGTATTGAAGTTGTCGCTTGTCAAGTAACAACCAAAGGCAAAGATCTTTGCATAGCTTCCATATATATTCCCCCCAACACCGCGATTGGGCATCGCCGGCTACATGACATCATAGAATCCCTGCCTGCACCGCGACTAGTTTTAGGCGACTTTAACTCTCACGGTACGGAATGGGGTTGCCTTTATGATGATAACCGTTCCTCTTTAATTCACAATATTTGCGACAACTTCAACATGACAATTCTAAACACGGGTGAAATGACACGGATTCCTCCCCCACCTGCGCGCCCAAGCGTATTAGATTTATCCCTTTGCTCGACCTCGCTAAAGTTAGAATGCGCGTGGAAGGTAATCCCTGATCCCCACGGTAGCGACCATCTGCCGATCGTAGTCTCAATCAATAACGGCTCAAGGCCATTGGAAACAATCAATATTTCGTATGACCTCACACGAAATATCGATTGGAAGAGCTATGCTGCCGCGATATCCGACAACATCGAATCTACTCAAGAACTTCCTCCGAAGGAAGAGTACAGCTTTTTGGCTGGCTTGATTCTCGACAGCGCGAATCAAGCTCAGACTAAGCCAGTACCCGGCGCGAACATACAAAAACGTTCTCCCAATCCCTGGTGGGACAAAGAGTGCTCAGACGTGTACGTAGAGAAGGCCGCCGCGTTTAAGACCTTCCGGAACGACGGGTTACCCGCTAGTTTTCGACAGTACGCGACTTTAGACAAGCGAATGAAGAGTTTGATGAAAGCCAAAAAACGCGGTTATTGGCGCCGGTTCGTCGACGGATTAACGAGAGAAACATCGATGAGCACTCTTTGGGGAACAGCCCGACGTATGCGAAATCGAAACAGTACTAATGAGAGCGTGGAATATTCAAACCGTTGGATATTCGATTTCGCCAAGAAGGTTTGTCCGGATTCCGCCCCGGCACAGAAGATCTACCGCGCCGCGTCCCGTCACGATAACGCGAACGAAACACCTTTTTCGATGGTGGAGTTCTCACTTGCTCTCTTGTCGTGTAACAATAAAGCTCCAGGGCCAGACAGAATCAAATTCAACTTGTTGAAGAATCTGCCAGACTCTGCCAAGAGACGCTTGTTGAACTTATTTAATAAGTTTCTTGAGGCTAACATTGTCCCACACGATTGGAGGCAAGTGAAGGTCATCGCCATCCAAAAACCAGGAAAACCAGCCTCCGACCACAATTCGTATCGACCGATCGCAATGCTATCTTGTATCCGGAAGTTGTTCGAGAAAATGATCCTATCCCGCCTCGACAATTGGGTCGAAGCAAATGGCTTACTGTCAGATACACAGTTTGGCTTTCGCAAAGGCAAAGGGACGAACGATTGTCTTGCGTTGCTCTCAACCGAAATTCAAATGGCCTATGCTAGTACAGAGCAGATGGCATCAGTGTTCCTAGATATAAAGGGGGCTTTTGATTCAGTTTCTATCAACATTCTTTCAGAGAAGCTGCACCAGCATGGTCTTTCAGCGACTTTAAACAACTTTTTACTAAACTTGTTGTCGGAAAAGCACATGCATTTTTCGCATGGTGACTTATCGACATCACGATTTAGCTACATGGGCCTTCCCCAGGGCTCATGTCTAAGCCCCCTGTTATACAATTTCTACGTCAACGACATTGATGAATGTCTTGACAATTCCTGCACGTTAAGACAACTTGCAGACGATGGCGTGGTGTCTGTTACGGGACCCAAAGCTGTCGATCTACAAGGACCATTACAGAATACCTTGGACAATTTATCTGCATGGGCTATTAAGCTGGGTATCGAATTCTCCACGGAGAAAACTGAGCTAGTTGTATTTTCAAGGAAGCGTGAACCAGCACAACTACAGCTTCTATTAATGGGTCAAACTATCGCTCAGGTCTTCACAGTAAAATATCTAGGGGTCTGGTTCGACTCGAAAGGTACTTGGGGATGCCATATTCGGTATCTGAAACAGAAATGCCAACAAAGGATCAACTTTCTTCGTACAATAACCGGAACGTGGTGGGGTGCCCACCCTAATTAGGTTGTATCAAACAACGATACTGTCGGTACTGGAATACGGATGCTTCTGCTTTCGATCCGCCGCGAACATACATTTCATCAAACTCGAAAGAATTCAGTATCGTTGTTTGCGTATCGCCTTAGGGTGCATGCAGTCGACCCATACGATGAGTCTCGAAGTCCTGTCGGGCGTTCTCCCGCTGAAAAATCGATTTTGGGAACTCTCATATCGATTGCTCATTAGATGCGATATCTTGAACCCGTTGGTGATTGAAAATTTCGAAAGGCTTGTTGAGCTCA
The DNA here is from genome assembly GCF_030247195.1 of Topomyia yanbarensis. Taxonomy (NCBI): domain Eukaryota; kingdom Metazoa; phylum Arthropoda; class Insecta; order Diptera; family Culicidae; genus Topomyia; species Topomyia yanbarensis. The sequence goes on along the minus strand of NW_026683647.1, from coordinate 134,514 downwards.
ATTCTCAGACCCGTTTTATGTCCCTGTACTTTGACTACATGGCGCAAAATATTAATCCTTCTTCTTACAATCCCAACCGTGTGCATTTCATAAATACTTCTGAATCTACTGTTTTCTTCGACACATCCATGAAAGATGAGATTATTGGAATTTCGGACCACATACGCCCACAAGTGGTTCCAAATATTTTTTATAATAAATTCCGAGAAGTCGACTGTTCTAAGATGTTTTATACTGACGGATCAAACCTCGAAGGGTCCACTGGCTTCAGTATTTTCAATCAAAAGTTCACCGCCTCCTACAAACTCAGTGACCCTGCTTCAGTTTACGCCGCAGAACTAGCTGCTATTCAGTATACCCTTGGAGTCATTGACACATTACCCGCAGACCATTACTTCATCGTCTCGGATAGTCTGAGTTCTATTGACGCTATTCGCTCGATGAAACATGGAAAGCATTCCTCGTATTTTTTGGGGAAAATACGGGAGCTACTGAGTGCTTTATCTGACAAATCTTTCCAGATTACCTTGGTGTGGGTCCCTTCCCATTGCTCCATTCCGGGCAATGAGAAGGCGGACTCCTTAGCTAAGGTGGGTGCCATTGAAGGTGACGTTTTTGAAAGACCAATTTGCTTCCACGAATTTTTCACTATTACTCATCAGAGAACCCTCGAAAGTTGGCAAACCTCGTGGAGCAATGGGGAGCTAGGAAGGTGGCTACATTCGATAGTCCCTAAGGTATCGACGAAACCTTGGTTCAAGGGGATGGATGTGGGTCGTGACTTCATTCGTGTGATGTCTCGACTCATGGCGAACCATTACACGCTGGATGCACATCTCCGACGTATTGGGCTCGTGGAGAGTGGTATCTGCGCTTGTGGCGACGGTTATCACGATATAGAGCACATAGTCTGGGCGTGCACCGAGTACAGTTTCGCCAGGTCTCGGCTTATGGACACCCTCCGGGCCCGAGGAAGACCACCCAACGTCCCGGTTCGAGATGTGTTGGCAAGCCGCGATGTCCTCTATATGTCCCTTATATACACCTTCATAAAAACTTAACTGCCCCTTTTTCCTTATCATTCTCAGAAACGCTCTCTTCCACCTGTACCATACACCCACGATGGTTTGATGCGACTCCAAGGCGACACAAAACATCCCTGTCAAATGAGCCAACAAACACGGGACCTAAAGCACGAACATCACACGCACAACTCGAAATGTAGCCGATCAACATCTGAGCCGCACTACGAAATCGTCTGGAGAAACCCCTGCCATCTTAAGAACGACCACCCGGCGTCCCAGTACATGATTCTTCCTGATGAAGGCCACCCTGATTCTGTAATCCATCCGTTGATCTCCCGAAGTCTGAAACTGAAATAATGTTCTCCCCCTGCCATGTTTGTCCACCCTACTTCCCCTGACTCTTATACACAGAAGTAAAACCCCTTACCCCCCTCCCCCCAAATATCTTCATGAAGCATTTAGCTCTTCTTGCCTTTTCTAGTTTTAACTATTATATTATATGATCTCGTTGAAAATGCCCAACTCTACTACCACATAAAATAACTCTAATTAATGTCTCCGAATCTTTACAAAATTTAATCACGCCCTCTAATTATTTCTACTTTTAAGATAGTCGTATAAATTTTCCCCCTTAGTTAAACATTATTTGCTCCAATAATCTCATTGCTAAAAATGTCAAACCATATTGCCATAAAAACTAAATGACCCCCTAATCTTACGAAAATTATATTACCCCCTTGTGTATATGTATAGCTAATCAATATGTAATCCCCTAGTTTTAAGTAATTTAAAATGTAAAACAAAACAAAATTGGCACCTTTAAGCTAACGCAAACCTGCCTTATCAAATAAACGAATTGGAAAAAAAAGCCAATCAATAGGCCGTTGAAAATTGACAATTTCTGACATTTCAATTGCGCAAGAGAGTCTTTGTATCAAAATGATTTTTTTTACTTTTCATGAAAATTTTTGATATTGTTGTTCCATGATCGAACAATGTTTCTTACCAAACTGTATATGACCGCATACTGTTCGAAAGGTCTAGTTTTCTTCGTTCGAAAAATGTTACAAAACCGAAAATCGGCTAAAAATGACAACGTAGCTAATTTTGTTGTGGCAAAGGTCCCAAAAAAATGTTTTTTTGCTTCAAAATTTCGTGTGTACATTACTTTGTATCGCATTTGCTATACTAGTTCATTTCAAAAATTTAAAATCGCTGTAGCACAGTGTAATCTACAAAAAGTTAACAAACTCTTAATAGTTGAAACATTTTACCAATTTAACTATTGCTTTTCAACGGACAATAACTTCTTTTAACAAATAAAAAAACTTACATTTTTCTAAAAAAAACCTCCTCGAAAAATTAAAAAAACTTCTACTGGGCACATTGACAGCCCCCTTGTGCATTTAAAATGTCCAACAGTATTCATTGTTAAATACGATAACCAAATAGCTGTTAATAAAAATAAATTAGATTTTTTACACGGTTTTCTCAAAATAACACGGATTTTTTTTGCACGGTTTCTCAAAATAGCACGGATTTTTTTCGAACGGTTTCTCGAAATAATACGGATTTTTTTTTACACGGTTTCTTAAAATAACACGAATTTTTTTTGCACGGTTTCTCGAAATAGCACGGATTTTTTTTACACGGTTTCTCGAAATAGCACGGATTTTTTTTACTCGGTTTCTCGAAATAACACGGATTTTTTTACACGGTTTTTTTTGCACGGAACGCATCCCCCGTGCAAAAAAAGAATTTGGTGTATAAGAAAAATATACTGTTTTTGATGTAGCTACCGTGCTTTTTCCAATCTTCTCCTGAACTTGTGTATGTCGAGGTTGTCAAAGTGTTTATTTTCATTTCTTAAACTGCGATAAAAGGGGTAATGTAGACCCATTAACATATTCGATAAGATTGGGTTCATCCATCGGGGTCTTCATGTTGTTGGAACTTATTAGCGTTCTTCAACATGAGTAAAGATGGAGTCTATTATCTGAGACGATTTGAACTACTTGTGCGTTTAACTTTACCTCCTGTTTGTTTTGTGCTGTTATTTTTCTCACCCTTCAAATTCTATAATCCTCCCCTCTCCTTCTGCTTTCCTTCCGATCAGGGAAATATTGAGAATACACGGCAAGGCACAAATCGCCGGTCGGTATCATTAAACTGTAACCGATCAGCGGTATCTGAAAAAGGCGCAATATATGTCGCCGAAACGTCGGATATAAAGAACATAAACCGTGTTTGACATTTTCTCCAGACTGAAAGCCGATATATAACCTCAAAGGTATCTTATTCTGTGAACTATTTCGCACAAGCACAAATATAAGATCGTCCATTTGTTATGAATCAGGAACCAATTCACGAAGCAAATTGTGTCCTGATTTTTGTCCAGAAGCTCACGTAGGACTTTCTGTTCGTGCACAACGAAAAATTGTACCAGCACGCCACCTATATCTCAGCGGTGCATGCAAACTACCAATGGCTCCATCGATCGTTTTATCGATGCCCAAACTGTGGTAACCCTCATGTACAACTCGCTCCCGGTCAAACATATAAAAGGGAGCGTCATCCATGATCGCGCCTCTTAGTCGTTAGCTGATGATGAAACGTCAAAACGGTCAACAGAACTAGAGAGTGAAGTTTACGAGTGTACGCGATGTCAGTCCGTTATAAAATAGTTAAGTTCAAATATTAGTTTGGAGCAGGGATACCAGGCATATTTTTCAAACGTCTTCACATTTCATGAAAAAATGTCTTCATTTGTCTTCACCGACCAGGATTCTGAATCGGTTTTAAATTTTGAGCCAGAATTCTGATAGAAATTGGACAACCGAAACAAATTTGTCTTCAAAATGAAAAACCCGTCTTCACAGCCATTAAAATGTCTTCAAAATGAAGACATGTCTTCACATCTGGCATCGCTGGTTTAGAGTAAATTTAGTGCAGTATAGGGTGATAAAATTATTATAGAAGGTTAAAAAGGGCCTAAATAAAGTGCAATATTGGTTACTTACCGTGGTTTGTTGCTCGACGACAAGACCAAAATCCCCCAGTAAAGTTCAGCCGGAAATGAACTGGAATTCTGGCTGGTTCCAGTTCGTATTCCGGCTCCAGTGCAACAACCGATTCTAACTAGAATCGGTTGTGTCACTGGAGCCGGAATACGAACTGGAACCAGCCAGAATCCCGGTTCATTTCCGGCTGAGCTTAACTGGGCCGCCGCTCATCTGTGCAAAGAAAAGGTATATGTGACTTACCGTTCTGCTCTGCTGCTTCGGATTATTCACCTGTAAGATCACCTGCTCTCCGTTGCTATTCGACATCTAATCCTTCGAGCCGGATAAGCGTCGAACTCCGCTTGTCCGCCATGGTAACACGCGCTGGACGCCGTGTCGTCCGCCACACTTGCTGAACGCCATCGCGAACAATACTCTGGACGATTTGAGCTGCTGCTACTGGAGGAAGACTGCTGCTTTTATTCAAATACAAGGCATTCTAATTACCTTTCGCAGGTAATTAGGGTTTCTTTACCATTCAATTTTATCGTTTGAGCTGCGCGGTCTTTTGATTTCAGAACCGTTCAATTCCTTCTACACCTGGAGCCGTAGTACCCGAGCGGTACTAGACGCCATTGCCTGCAACTGCATTAGCTTAATCGTTGAGGAACGCCTGTTCGTCATTAGCCTTTGTGAGAAGGTTGTTCGTGAAGTTGAATGCCTTTCAGAAGGTAATTAGGATTCCAAAAACTTTTACTCTCCTCGTTTGTGCTACGCGGTATTTCGATTTACAGAACCATTCGTCATCACGATGTCCACCGATCGCCACATCAAGGGACTGAAGCTGCGACAAAGGAGCCTGCTGTCGTCATTCAACGCGATCAAGCAGTTTGTCGACGTAGCTAAGACGACGACTATTATGCGAACGAAGTGCCTGTGCGCCTGAAGATCATCAAGCTCTGGGCGGACCTCAATTCGGTTCAGGTGGAACTGGAGTCACTCGACGAGGCGAATTTGGATGAACAGTGGAAGCAGCACACGGAGTATGAGTCGGCGTACTATCGTTCCAAAGGATTTTTGCTCGCCACGACTAAAAACAGTTCACTTTGCGTATCGAGTTCTCCCTCAACCAATCGTAGCCCTCCGTCATCATCACATTTGCGTTTACCCGATGTAAAACTACCCGTCTTTTGTGGGAATCTAAATGGCTGGTTGAACTTTCATGATCTTTTTTTTCACTGGTCCATTCGTCGGTAGAACTTTTCAATCGTCGACTAGCTTGGAATTTCCAGTTCTTTCCAGAAATACCATCGATCTGCCGTCGACTTCTGTCGATACTTCGGCCTGGGAGATTCCACCGGGCAAACAGATAGCTGATCGGTCATTCTGCAGTACAAACCCAATCGATCTCATCTTGGGAGCAGAAATTTTCTTCTACCTGTTGAAGGTTTCTGGTCGAATTCCGCTTGGCAACAACCTTCCAGTACTCGTAAACTCCGTTGTTGGCTCGGTAGTGTCTGGAAGGTCTTCTCATGGTCAACCGATTGCTCCAATCGCCGCAAATGTTGCCACCGTCAACGACGTGCACCGTCTAATGGAAAGGTTTTGGTCCATCTAAGAAGACAATGCCTCTCCGTGCTATTCCGTCGAAGGAGCTGCTTGCAAAGAACGTTTTCGTCGCACGGTAACCCGCAACGCTGAAGGCCGATACGTAGTTCGATAGCCACTGAAGCAGAACGTGTTGTCTGGCCTCGTCGACAACCGTCGTACTGCTCTACGTCATTTTCACCAACTAGAAGGTCGTCTTCTCCGTAATCCTGACCTGCATCAACAATATCGAGTTTTCGTCGAGAAATACCACGAGCTAGGACATGCATAACGGGGTACGAAAATCCTCCGACTACATGCTACCACCTTCTGCATCACGCTAGAGTGCGCGAAGATAGCACGACGACCAAACTGGGGGTAAATTGACGCGTTGTGCAAAACCATCGCTGAATGACGCTCCTAGTTGGTCCAACCGCGCAAGAAGACCTGCGATCAATAATCATGCGAGCCCGAACACACCCAGTCCTATTGGTCGCTGACATCAAGCAGGTGTACCGCCAAGTTCTGGTAGACGAGCAAGACACTACACTTCAGCGAATCGTTTGAGGAGTTTCCCCTGACACTTCGATGGAAACCTTCGAACTGAAGACCTAAAGTACGGTACAGCGAGCGCACCATATCTTGCAACAACGATAGATCTTCAGCAACTAGCCGACGACGAACGCGACGAGTACCCCGAAGCAGCTGGAGTGCCACACAAGGATTTCTACGTCGACGATCTGTTTTCCGGTGGACGCAACATAGCAGAAACAACCGCTTTACGCAAGCAGCTCGACGCACTGTTACTCAAGGGCGGTTTCGAGCCCCGCAAATGGGCGTCTGATTAGGATGTCCCAGCAGAAAATTGTGCTGTACAAGGATCGGACGACGCTTGAAGTGCACAGAGAACCGTCCACTTAACTTCCTCCATCGACGACAGACGCATCGCACTGTCGTACATCGAACGTTTTTTTGACACGCTTGGACTTGTCGGACCCATCGTAACAACCTCCAAAGGACAACGATGGCAAGACAGCAATCAAGGAACGCCAACAAGAGTACCAATCGCAACTCCATCGGCTGTATGATTTGAGCATCGACCGTTGTATTCTTCCGAATCCCGTATCAGTCCTGTTTTATTTCTCCGACGATTGGGAATACACATACGGCTCGTGTGTCTACGTCCGCTCTACAGACGCCTCTAATGTAGTTAATGTTTGTCTGCTAAGTGCGAAATCGAAGATCGCACCCCTGAAAAAGCAAAGCATTCCGCGACTCGAGCTCTGCGGTGGCCTTCTGTCTGCTGAACTCTACGAGAAGGAGACATCATCACTTCAAATCGCTACAAAAACATTCCATTGGATCGAATCAACCATCGTATTGAGTTGACTGAACTCATCTCTGTCGACCTGGACAACATTCGTGGCCAATCGTGTCTCCAAGATTAAGACCACCACACAAAACTGCTCTTGAAACCACGTAGCAGATCAGCAAAACTCAGCATACCATATTTTTAGAGGTATACCGGTTGAAGCACTTCTCCAATGCGATCTCTGGTGGTAAGGATCACAATGGGAAAATGTACTTTTGCATATAAAATATTTAAAATAATCCATAAATAATCGTAAAACGATCCATAAAAAAGTTATCTATGTTCCATAAAACAAAACTGAAAATCCATAAAACAGTCCGAATGATCCATAAAAAAGGGTGGTTTGATCCATAAATTATGTAAAATTGAACCATAAAATTGTCGCAAAAGAGCACTAAAATAGTAATAAAAGAGCAATTAAAATCAACCAATGACCCATAAAAATATTGGAAATGTTCCATAAAATGATACATTTTCCGCCACAACTTAACTGACATTAATCCATAGAATATTAACAATGTACATTAAAACACGTCGATATGTTCCATAATATCGACTAAAATGTTCCACGATATTACAAAATGGAGCAATAAAATGTTAGAAAAAGTTCCATAAATTTGATGAAAATATTTGCTAAATAATTTTTCTTGGTGCATAGAAGATGTAAAAATGAACATTAGAAATGATTCATATATCGAACGTTAAATTATGGTTCATGGATATTTACAAAACGATCCATAAGAAAAGAAAATGTAAAACGATCCATTAATATGTGCCTATGCACTAGAAAAAACAAATTTAATGAATTCATGCGAAATTTTATGGTAAACTGAAAAAATAAGTTGTGCTTAATAATTCTCATAACAGTGACAGTGTTTTAACAATAATGCACATTGTTAATATTCTATGGATCAATGTCAGTTAATTTATGGCGCAAAATGTATCATTTTATGGAACATTTCCAATATTTTTATGGGGCATTGGTTGATTTTAATTGCTCTTTTATTACTATTTTAGTGCTCTTTTGCGACCATTTTATGGTTCAATTTTACATAATCTATGGATCAAATCACCTCTTTTTATGGATTATTCACACTGTTTTATGGATTTTCAGTTTTGTTTTATGGAACATGGATAACTTTTTTATGGATCGTTTTTCAATTTTTTATGGATCATTTTTGTTTTTTTAGCGGCGCAAACTTAGGGCTGCCGATCACAATGGCTACAGAACGACCAAAGCGACTGGCCTATACACCAACACGACGACATTCAGCATTCCGAAGTTTTCGTAGAAGCAAGAAAATCACCATCATTCGTCGACGAATTCGTCCAAAAATTCTCCAACTTCCAGCATATGGTCCGAGTAGTCGCTTACTGTCGACGATTTCCTCAGAACTGTCGGATAACCTCTACAACACGAACCGAAATGATATTGAAACCGAAATTGGCCGACTCAACATACGTTACTCAGAAAAGAAACAGCCGAAGCGACCATTCATTGTAGTCGTGGGTCCTGATATCGTACAGATAGAGAAATATCTGGTATACTTTGGCGACGTATATTATCGCTTTCATAACTTTCAGAAGGCACTTGACATATGTTTTAAAATATTTAAAACCTACGAATTGAGTTTCCCACGGGAATGCTCTGGACCTTGGGATCTTGTGAGCCACATTCTTATTGCATTTGAGCTTCTCACCAACCATAATAAATTGAAAATTTCTCGTATTTCAAACTTGATTCATGCAACACAATGATTACGTGCATAGTAATAAACTGCAACTGGAGAGCTGCCAGTTCAGACATGTTATTGGTACATTTAAAGAGAATGCACAGTAATCTTTCGTTTTATCGATGTAATCAAAATAACTGCAGTCGCACCTTATCAACATACTCTTCTTTCTACCATCATTTTAAAAAAAAAACATTTTGTTCAGCACCCGGCGATCGATAGTAATCGAGAAATTGTACTAGAGAAAAACGAAAATGTTCACAATTATGAGCTTGCAGTGAGAATTCCTGTTTCGAACAAAAGTGAACACGGATGAAAAAACAGTCGTTTCAAATCCTGAAAATGGACAGATGCATGGGATTGAAAATGCTATCGACGTAGACAATTTAATTCGAAATATTAATGCATTGAGTCTTTGTTTCACACTTAAATGGATAAGTAAGGATTCATTACCTAGGAAAATAGTATTTGATATACGAAAAGATATCGCAGCATTATTAATTCAGCCGATGAAACAAGCAGTTACCTCATTATCTGCAGTACAAGGTATATCATACTTAAAATATGCTGGATATGTTCAAAGAACGAACAGAGTATAAGTTTATCCAACGTTTGAAAGAGAACCAGATTTATGATGATCCTGTGGTGTACACCATAAACAATGAGTTAAGACCAGGAGTTTCGCGTGAAGTCCACGAAATGGTATACTTAGCAATCTTCAAACGTGCAGCTTTTTAAGGACTAATTGATTTTTTCTTCAACGTATAGGTAGAAGACCAGGTGCAGGGTGTGTTGCTGCATATCAAGTTCCAGTTAAAAAAATATTTGGAATCACCTGGTATGTTGGACTGCATCATCGAACATCTTCGGCCATCCAATGACGGAATTGTCAGATCATTAGTCGACGGAACTATTTGGCAATCAAGGATAAGTGCATTCGTCGATAGAGTAGTGATTCCCATTAACATTTATTTCGATGACTTCAACACCAGCGACACTGTATCCTGTCATGCAGCAGCAACATTGATTTGCGGAATATACTACAATATCCCATGTTTACCTTCTTACTTTTTGTCTAAGTTAGAAAATGTGTTAACAGCAGGTTATGTAAGGTCTTGTGACAGGAATTTTTTTGAAAACGATAAAGTATTCCATCATCTAGTAGATGTTATTATCGATTTAGAGATAAATGGATTGAGCATAGATTGTAATGGTACAGATAAACGTGTTTAGTTTGCATTAGGATTCGTTCTTGGTGACAACTTAGGGATGAACGGAATTTCAGGTTTTGTCGAATCGTTTAGAGCTAATTATTTCTGTCGTATTTGCAAAAGTATAAGGGAACAAACCGAGAATGATTTGATCGAACATGAAAGTTATTTCCAAACACACGCGAGTTACGAAATTGATGTGTCAGTTCGCGATGTGTCTCTGACCGGAATCAAAGAAAACTGTATTTTCAACCGGGTTCCGTCGTTCCATATAACTTCAAACTTTGTATTCGATGCAATGCACGATATTTTGGAGGGCGTGCTTCTGTATGACTTACAGCACTGTTTGCATTATTTTCTTTATGTTAAAGAATATCTCACTCTAGACGACCTCAATCATCGCAAGAATATGTTTATATACGGGCGAATAAATTCAGCTAATATTCCCAACGATTTTTCAGACAATAAAATTAAGAACAGGCAATTGAAAATGACTGCAAATGAGATGAAAACATTTTGGATTTTTTTACCATTAATCATCGGCTCACAAATTCCAATTAGCGACCCGGTGTGGAAATTTGTTATCACCGTGTTAAAAATTTTACATATCGTATTATTGCGAGAAATGCCCAAAGGTTTTGTTCACGAACTACGAACTTTAGTTGAAATGCACCATCAACAATTTCAATCTCTATTTGACGATTTACTTAAGCCAAAACATCATTTTTTAACACACTATGCGACTGTTGTTCAAAAATCAAGGCCAATTAGAAGACATTGGGCCATGAGATTTGAGGCGAAGCACAGAGAGCCAAAAAACTATAGTAGGGTTAATAATAATCAAAAAAATCAATACCTATCTCTTGCCATAAAATCGGGTTTTAAGTTTGCTTATAAGCAAAAGATAATCTTTGAAAAAAATCTAGTCACAATAAGTTCTCTTCCTGAGGAATATGAGTTTTGTAGACATATTTGTAGCAATATTATTAATCCACACTTAATAGAATTCATAGACGGATTTGAAAAAGAAGGATCGCTGTATCGTAAAGCTGCATATTTTTATATTCAATATAAGAACATTATTAATCTGTATCAATGTAAACATATATTGATTAGTGTCGATGGCAAAATAATGATTTTTGCTCAAAGATTTCATTCAAATAATTTTGATACACATTACCAATCATTCCAGGTACAGTTAACAAATACAGTTGTATCTGTGATTTTTAATTTAGATAATTTTAACAGTAGACCGGTAGACTTACACTTTATAAATGATGTAATTTACTTTAGAATGTGCAACTTTTATACATGTAATAGTATAATTCCAGACAGTGTTCTGGTTGAAAATTAAACTAATGATAACAGATTATTGTAGTTTAAGGTTGAACAGAGAATGGGCAGAAATCCGTGTGTTAGATCTTCATAAAAATCAATCAGCAGTACAGTAACAACATTCTACATAAGCTGATTGATTTTTATGAAGAATCTAACACAGTTACATTATCTATCAAAACCGCTACCATTCTGCTGCAATGCGTTTGTGCTTTCAGGATCGTTCTTACAGTAAAATTCTATCGATTTATGTTAAATAAATGTATATTTAGAATACAGGTATAAACAAAATTTACTTTGCTTTAACGTCCGAAATGCATTGATCCCAATCTTACATTATATTTAAAACAATAGAAAATACGACTTGGATCAACAAAATTTTTGTTTGTTATCATGATATGATCAACAAAATACTTTTTGCTTTTGCATTTGAAATATATTCATTCGAATATTTATTTTATTTGGAGCAACAAAACATTCTGCTTGATTCAACAATATTTTATTTAGTTTCAGATTGTTGTTATGATGTGATCAACAAAATATTTTTTTGATTCAATCGTTTTCCAAGTTTGATCCAATCAATTTTTCAAATTTATTTCAACATTCAATTTATTAGAAACAACGAAAATATTCGATTGAATACAGAACAACGTGGTTAATTTGTTATTTTAACCTACATATTATTTGATATTAAAATTTATTTTTCTGCGTGTACATTCGCACGATAACTCTCGCCGATTATTTTCGAATACTTAATGTGCTCTGCACCTGTAAATCGAGTAGCATCCGTCAAGGATCTGGGTATCACTCTCGACAGTAAGCTACGTTTTACCTTATATGTTTCTTCCGTCATAGCTAAAGCCTACGCTGTACTTGGACTTATCAAACGCAACACTCGTGATTTCGATGACGCTTATTGTTTAAAATATCTTTACATCGTACTGGTACGCAGTATTCTGGAACATGATGTTACCATTTGGGCACCGTATCACACTGTTCCCATTAACCGTATTGAACGGGTACAGAATAATTTCAACACAAGTGTCATCACAGGTTTGCGCTTTGTCGACTGCCCTAGTAAAATCGATTACAGCTGTCTCCATACGAGAATCGCTGCGTTCGCATCAATTTCCCTACACTGCGAAATAAACGAACTTATTTGAATCGATTTGCTTCATCATTCGATTTGCTTACAGACAACATAGATTTCCCTGTGCTATTAGTAAAGCTTGATTTCAACGTTTAGAGAGGATCGTTCCAGAGAAATGATTCTTTCGGCGTTCAACTCACCGCACTCAATACAGCCAGAATGCTTCACTGTATGTTTAATGTCAGATCTTCAACAGTATTTATCATCTATTTGATTTGATGAATTGTTACGAGAGTGGGAAGCTGTTATGTTAAAATCACTCATCATATGCTACGTTATTTATAGGCTTTCCATAATAAGAACAACTCCCGTCGTATGACAATCAATAAAGCTCGCAATAGATAAAACTCCCACTCTATAAGCCATAGGCGTAGTTACCTATCTGTTGAAAGTGTACTGGTGCGTGTCGGGCCGGATCAAACGCACTGCAACCTTCGCACCAATCGACTATTTCCGAATAAAAATGGATACTTCGATTCGATGGCTCATTCTCGAAGTAACGACGTGCGATGGTATAGGTATAAATTTTTATCACTCGTACGACCAATGATCAAAAGTAATTGATATCAAAGGAATACCTTTACATACCAGCAATATAGGGAGATTACAGCCAAACGAGAGATGCCATTCGACGTGGCAAGGCTGTGCCGGTATTTTTTTGTTTTGTTCGATCAATCGTACATAATGGAAGTGCGGAACCATCTGTCCGCGGACGCTTCACGTCGTCATGCCTACTAAATTGCCGAATGGAACTCAATTCCATTTGGTGTCTTTTCGTCTGGAGATTTTTATGAACCAGTACATACAACCAAACACATTCGACGACATGTGTCACAGTAGCGAAAAACTGAAAAACAACTCTATTTTATATGCTTCTGCAGAAAAATTGTTGATCTACCAGTTAAGTAATGAAAAAAAAACAATTAGAGTCAGTCAGCAAACCACTGATATATGGCCTTTTTAAGTAATCATTCCAACTTTATTTCAATTTTTTAAATTTACGCGTTATAGATAACGTTAGGTAAACAACCCTATTTTCATATTTTTTCATCGCAGCATATAAATAACACCTTTTGGGCATTATATTTGTGCAATTAAATGGTAATGTTTTTGTTTAAAACAGCGACACGTATAAACGATTTAAAAAGTCAATGGACAAACATGGCTCCATGCTTGAAATCTGGTAGAAATCCCATGAATGACCGCATACCGCATTCAAATCGTTATAACTTTCGATTCCGTCGATGAAATATTTTCAAACTTGCAGGGGATATACTTGATTACCATATCTTTCGAATGCCAAGTACCAAATAAGTAGACAAATATTTTTTTGTTTATAAAGATAGGACCAAACCCGTGGGTGTTTGCTGGTAGCCTTATTAAACGTGTCATAAAACTTCAAATCGCCATTTCTCTCGAATCTCTCGATGAATCATTTTGAAATTCACTGAGAAGGTGCTTGGATACTGTATCTTTTTATTGCCGTATGCCAAATTCATGGTCATTGTTTTAGTTAATAATGGTTTTAGACACACCGTGTATATTAAGGAATGAATCTGAACCGATTCTAATGAAACTACTTTAGAAATGAAATTGCCTTATATGACAATTGAAAGCATTCAATTTGTTTTGATTTATGACTTTGAGTTTTTCAGAAATCAGCAATATTGTCAAAGCGCAACGTACTTTAAACATATAGATTTAAACAACACAATTTCTGCAAATGTACATATCCAATTTCATGAAATACTTTTTTTAACAAGCCATAGATTGTCAATATCCGTTCGCGTGGGATGGAGATGTTTGATATTTAATATTTTTTGTGTTTGTTATTTTCCTAATGCAGAAAATTATATCGTTCCATGATGAATACTAAACGATTTTGATATCGTATAATGAAAACACATCAACATAATTTATAGAATCTGGACACACACATTTTGTAAATTCTCTTAGTAATTGTTATACAAGTTCACCTTAAAGAGGGAGTCCGAAGTTTAAGTATTTCCATCTTATAATAAAAGCTGCTTCAAATCCTGAGTTCTTAGAATCATTCGACTTTTAATAATACCGGACACCATATGATCAACCTAGCAATGAGAAAATTACTGTCCTATACACTATGATATATTCCCCCTAAGGAGAAACATCGAAATACGATTTCACTAGATGTCATCAGTTAAAAATGAACTTCTTTTCTTGCAGGAAATCACGCTTAACCAGGGGTTTGATCAGAAACGCGAGCTATGTCTCCGTTTTTCGTCAATCCGGTGCTAGCTTAATTATGTCACTAAGTTAGTGTCGGGTTCTGACGAAACGAAGTCGAAATACAAATACCATAACTAATTTCTCATATAGTTCACATTAATTTTATACATATGCCATCATTTTGTACCGAAAACATTCGTATTTTTGTATTCAAAATTTCTTGCCAAATTTTGATATTTTTACACTATCTGAGTTGTACTGATAATGAAACCCATAAACTATCGAATGCAATATTTATAATATTATTGCACACTCAATATGCGACCCCTATGATTCAAATGCAAATAAGCACGATTCTAATGCGAAATATGATGCATATAAAGCATTATGCTCCTATTACGCCATAGAAACTTACACAATCCCACAATTGAAAATGTATTGATGCATTCAACGTTTTCAGAGCGACTTTTTGAGAGTATTTGTATCATGGAGAGGCTTTCAATAAAAAAAATCCTAACAACTTTTGACATATTTTTATAATTAATACTATTTACCGTAAAACATAGAATTTTCTATTTGAATGTGATTCCAAACATCATTTCCAATCAAAATGCTCATAACAAAAAATTTCTGAAATGTAGTTTTCGAGATATTTAAAATTTTGTTTTAACATTTTGTTTTAACAAAACAATTATTTTATTTTATTACGACCTTTCCATAAGTTATTCACGTTTCTCTATCACCGATAATAGGTTTTTCAAAAGGCTCATAAAATTTCTGTAACTTTCCCTTTGACAGCAAAGAGATATTGACACATTCTTTCGTGACGTTTACAACGATTTGACGAATCTTCATTCGACAAATATGTAATAACTTTATCAAATGAACGCCTACATCAAAACTTATTACAGATTCGGAAAGAAGACAAAATTTCACGAAAGATTCAATCAACATAAACTGAATATACTAGAATTTGATGATTTAATTTTTATTGAAATACGTTGAAAGTTCTAATTTGTCACCTGTTGTAACGTCACGTTACATTATTGGTCATAAAACAATCCTCTTCAGTTAATGTTGGTTGAATCTGTCGTGAAATTTTGTCTACTTTCCGAATCTGTAATAAGTTTTAATGTAGGTGTTAATTTGATAAAGTTATAACACATTTGTCGCATGGAGATTCGTCAAATCGTCGTAACGTCACGAAAGAATGTGTCTATTGTAAACCGTCTGAAAGCTACATGAAAACAACCAAAATATAATTCAACTATATAGTTTATTCATCAGACCCTATGGTTGAATAATATTTTGATTGTTTTCGTGTAGCTCGCAAATGGTTTACAATATCGCCTTGATGTCAAAGGAAAAGTTATAGGAAATTTTATGAGCCTTTCATAACACTTATTGTTGTTGATGAAGAAATGTGAATAACTTATGAAACGGTTGACATTAAACAAAATAATTGTACTGTTAAGGCAATGTTTCAAATATCTCCAGAACGACTTACTACATTTCAGAAAAATTTTGGTACAAGCATTTTGATTTAATATGGTGTTTCGAATTATATTCAAAAAGAAAATTGTATTTTTGATCGCAAATAGTACAAATTATAAAAATAAGTTGTTGTTAGAAAAACTTTATTGAAAGCTTCTCCGTGATCCAAATACACTGAAAAAGATTCTTTTACGTATTTAAAACGATAAACATTAAATTGTTGCCATTTTACGATGTGGAAACGGGAATAACTTTTAAAGGGAATACTTACACGATCTAATTGCTTTGGTTGGACCAAAATTCCAAATATCTCAACAACTATCGCATTTTGCAAGATTTTTGTTAAATGCATTTTGATTTGAAATGGTACTTAGAATCATATTCTGTAATAAAATAATAGTTTTATATGTCAATTAATTGAAATTTAAAAACATGTGTAAAATTTATCTTCAAAAAAAAATGTACTGATAAGTTTCCATCACGCACATTTAAAATTCTGTTTTTCATTTTAGGTTTGGGTGACAAAATATAAAAATTTAGAATATTAGTTTTTTTCGCAATTTCAATTTTTGACCTAAAATTTTGGGTTTGTGAAAAATGACACAACATTTTTTTCAGCGCATATTTTTTCGAATAGAAGTATCCATTCCCTATAACTCGTTCTCAGACAGTTTTGTTGTGTGAAATACGGTAATCGAACAATTTTCTTCCAAAATACTATATGTAGAAACTTTCACGACCTTTTAAAAAATTGCTCTTGAGGCAAAACAATATTATTGACTGTGGAAAATGTTTAATCATCCGTGTAAAATTTCATCGGAATCGAAGATGGCCGGTCACAGTTTTAAAGATTTTCGAACGAATCTTTGTGGAATTCCCTGAAGCAACATTGGTTTTGTCCAACTTTTGTTAGAAGACGGTCATTTTTCCATACGGTGTTATCGAACTCTTCTTATTTTATGATAAATATTTTTTACTGCTAACTATATTAATAACAAGATAATAATTAAATAAAACTTTAAATCTCTATATAAAGTGTTTGTTTACGTTTCATTCACTTGTTATTTTGTGCTTATCACCATGCGCCTCCATACTAGCAAAAATTTAAAAACTTCGTTTACCTTTACAGTTTATGATTTTTCTGGAATAAATAATTTAATTTTGCTCTATTTCGTCAATTTTTGACCGATTTCGATGGAACCAGTTTTAAAAGATATGCAATTTAGTCCAGTTTCTGTATTTCTCTATATGCGTTCGAATCCATTGACCGGTCCTGAAATTGTTCGGAATCCTGCTGGGGTATACCCGGAATTCAAGTTCAGTGATGGACTAGTTTTGAAGAAACATCTCATAAATTTATGTTTTTGTAATTGGCCTACACATGACTTTTTCATTAATCCTTCATAGTGGACTTGAATAAGAACATTCTTGGTTACCGGAAAACTGGTCGTTAGAAAATGTATGAATCATTCCAGCTGTTTGGATTCATAGATTCATACGAAATGCCAAATTCTTTAAATCATATGCTCCTACAGCTCACTCAACCTCGGCACGGCTATTTCGGCACCGGTTCCGGATGGGATCAAAATAAGGATATTTGACGCCATTTTGAAAACAAAGATGGCGCTTTCCGATTATAACAAAACAGTGAAAAACATCATCAATATGGGTGTCATTTGAAAGGTGATGGTCAATAGAAAACAGGAATTGATTTTTACGCCATTTTCAACGTAAAGATGGCAGCTTCCTATTACCACAAAACATTGAAAACCATCATGAATAATGGTGTCATTGTAAAGAGGGAGATCAACAGAACACAAAAATTGGTAATTGACGCCATTTTGAAAGCCAAAGATGGCGGTTTCCGTGTACCACAAAACAGTGAAAATCATCGTCAATATGGGTGTCATTTGAAAAAAGGTGATCAGTAGAAGAGTGAAATTGATTATTGTTACTATGTTTTAATGTTTTATGAATTTGATTATTGGTGCAATTTCAAAATTCAAGATGGCGGTTTCCGATTAAAACACAACAGTGACACCCATCATCAATGTGTGTCAATTGAAAGAGAGTGGTCAGTACACAACCGATATTGAAAGTTGGCACCAATTTAATAGGCAAGATGGCGACTTCCAGTTACCTAAACCATCATCAATATAGGTGTCATTTGAAAGGGTTAGACATGCGCGCCGTCTTGCCACGCAGTCACCGTCGTGAATTCTTAACATACGCGGACGCCGAAAGACAGGTCGGCGGCGTGCCGCTGACTATTTACGATGTCAAATTTTCCCAATAAGCTTGCTTTTACCAGAAGAAGACAAACTATTATGATATAAGCTCACGCAATTTCCGATTACCTGCTTTTTCTCTATTGTATTTATGCTGAAGACTCCGCACGGAATCTCATCTTGAGGATTTACGAAATAACCCGGCAATTTTTGAAAAATCCTATTGTGTTTCAAATAGTGATTGGGTGTTTACGTCGAAACGGCTAAGATTACGTCGTTAGTATTTTCGAAATAGTTATCAAAAATAGCAAGATCTCTGATTTGCTAATTATGTTTAATCAATACTCCTAAAAGTGAGATTTTACAACTAATTATTTCCTCTTGAGCTTACACCTTTGGCAAAGTTGTGGAGATTACTTTCGCGAATATTTTTGCTTAGTTTGGTATAGCTTAGCTTAGGTAGACTGCCTGTAGTTGCACTTTGTGATTGACCGAATGAGTGAAAATTCACAATGAACCAAAACAATGATGCTTGGGAGGAGGAAATCATTCTCATTGTGCATGTTTCTCTGACTCAAAACTTTTATAAAAATGCTCAGCAATGACGCCGAATTTTAATAGAGCAACTTGAACTCCGAATAACCGGCCATCGGGAGTGTTGCTTCTTATTTATACTTCTTAAAGTATGTCTTAAATCCTAAACCAATTGGATTTATTAATCGAGCCTAGTAAACAACCCGAACATACAACAGAAAACTCAGATTTCATTTGTGAAAACAATATGAAATAGTTTTTGAGCTGCCTAAAATAAGCATTGACTGTACCAAATGTTTAAATTTGTATGATTTGTATGACGAACAAACTAACAATTTCACGCGCGCGTCGTTTGCTCCCCTTTCCTGTCGGCATACGACCCACAGATCTTCGGTAATGTCGCTTCCGCCCAAAACGGAACTGACACGGGCTCCAACCCAAACCGCTATCAAAATGTACGAACTAGCAGCGGTCTGGGCCAGAACCCGATCCAGCCATGGGCGGCAGAAGGTGGCTCGTGTTCCAGGTGGCACCGCGGTAAGCTAAGGGATAAGAGTTCTGTATAAGAGGTGAATGGCGACATAGTATGGCCTCATGATGCACAATAATTTAGCTTTGCCAATCTACTAAGTTTATGTCCGATTTTGATGAGACGAAGTCAAAGCACAAATTCCATAACTAATCTATTTGAATTCCTTTTTACATTCAATTTGGTGACTATTTCTATGATTGATAGTACTTACAAAAGTTGCTCAAGTTGCTTTTTTCGAACAATGCAATCTAAGTAGTGTGGGTGTGGAACCATTCCAAATAGGATCGAAAAAGGCTCAAGACTAGAATACAAATTTGCATCTCACGCCAACGCACGTCATCGCCATTAATTGACTATACAAATGCTGGCAATATGTAAAATCTGATTGATGCACAGTCCTAGTTACGACAAGCATATTATCTTGATTCCAAGTATTGTTCACCTCTACTCGTCAATGTTCGTGCCCAACACGCCGGTGGTAATTAACAGTACCTATGTATCTCGAAGCTGGCAATATATCGTTTCACGGGAAGACAACGAAGAATCGCCAAAAGCACATTTTGGCCAGTGTTTACCAAAAGGTACATGCAGGGAATTAGTAAAATTGACAACCAACAACTGCCCTTCGGGGGGATGGTTTTGCTTGAGCGACAGCAATACCGACACGATTGGGAAGATGTTGGTTATTGGTTGTAGTTAGTGCTTTGGACAAAATATACAGGGTGACAAGGTATAAGGGTATACAGTGTTTTATGGTAACAAAATTTTATAATGCATGAAAATGAAAAACCGAAAGCAAAAAGAAATGAAATATTAGTTTAAATTTGTAAACCATACAAAATTTCAATGTCAGATTCCGAAAAGACAAAGTCGAAACGCAGATTCCATAGCTAATCATTTTATATAATTTTGTCTAACCACTTTACCTGCTTAACACGAGGCATTAGTCAAACATTTGATTTCACATTTATGGAGTATTATTTGAACTTCATAGACACAGTCCTAACCACATCCCCCACCGTAGCTTAATGTAGTTGCCTACTGCAATAAAATATTATATATTTACATTCCTTGAGTACATTTTCGGTCCCCACGGGTTTAAACTGATCTGTTCATCACTGTAAAGATAACAACCTAATTAAATCTAGGCAATCAACCGGGCTATAATTTTGCCGGCAGATGGGACTGTTCAAATCTGCAAACAACAACACAAACAATACGCTGGGTACTGGGGCTCGCTAACGAGATCTTGCAACATCTTCGATATGGGAAATAGCTGAAAATGGTGGAAGAGGGTAATACACCTCTTTAAAGAAGAACGGTCATATTTGTAAGTTAGAACCTACAATCTTGGAATCTACATAATCTCTTCTGGTTTATTGCTATTTTAGATAGAAATTAGATTCAGCTTGTTTTCTACTTGGAAATATTTTCCAAGAATAAATATATTCTAGTTCGCACTTATCTGCAGCATATCATGACTGCCGTTCACCACACGCGTGGGTTGTAAGCGTGTGTGCGTGGGAATGTTAATATATTCTGGAAATCAATCATTTTCCCGATTGCAGACTGCACGACAGAAGAATGAAAATAATGAGTTTCTTTGTTTTTTTTTTGATGGGTAGACAATTGAACGAGATCTACAAGAAATTCTACTCTATCCGATTTCGGATGTGAGCAGTTTCTCGCTGCTTAGAAAAAACCTACATGACGGATTACGTATGCAACAGACACATTTGCTTGGAGTAAGGTACAGTGGAGACCCCATTTTATCAACCCCCGATTTTATCAGCCCCCGATTTTATCTAGCCCTGATTTTATCAGCTTCATATGCAAGTTGCTAGTTGGTAGTTTGATGGGCTCTAGCAGACGAACCAAGTTGAATTCGAGTAAATCCTTTCTTGGGCATATATTTCCTATCTTAGAGATCCGAAAAATGCAAAAATAAAAATATATTTTTTTAATTTTGCACTGTCAGAGCCCCTTAAGAGGAACTTAAAGCAAATAATCAGAAAGGGTTGCGAGGCTATATCTAAGAACCAAAGAAGAATATTTTAAGAGCTTCGTTTGATTAAAAAGACACAAAAATATATGTACCGGTTTTATCAATGTCCCTATTTTATCAGCCTAAAATTCGCCAAGGGGCTGACAAAAACGAGTCTTCACTATATATGCAAAGAAGTATGAGACTGTCAGTGAATTTTACATTTCGTATACATAAATATTTGTACGATAAAAATGT
Organism: Topomyia yanbarensis; assembly: GCF_030247195.1. Lineage (NCBI taxonomy): Eukaryota > Metazoa > Arthropoda > Insecta > Diptera > Culicidae > Topomyia > Topomyia yanbarensis. The sequence continues at coordinate 112,861 of NW_026683647.1, read as the reverse complement.
ACCAAAATTGGGTCTTCTATTTACTTATTATCTTTCATATATATTTTCAGTGTCATTATTTATTTAATATTTATGAGATTTTTGGTAATGTCCATAGGGAAATAGTTTAAATATGAATGCGTTAAACAAGGGCATAATAGTTAACAGAATCCTTTAGTTTTACTAAACTTCGATAGGCACTGACCTAAATCGAGAGACATTATTAGCGCAATGAAAACTCGAGGATAAGATGGAGAAAATGTGTTGGGTTAATGTGATCTCGCCCCCGAGTTGGACGAATATGGTTGTCGTCCATGCGATAATGTTGTGTCTTTCCAGTGACAACATAACCAGTAGACCGGCAACAGTTTTGACTTTTTTTTCGGAACACTGTTAATTCCAACGGTAATTGTCTTCACATACCATTTGTCAAATATGAGCTTCTTCCGACAACTCTAGTTCACTCACAAGAGTTTTCAAGTTTGTATGTGAAAATATATGAAAAATTGGAATTAAAAACAATAAATTCAGTAAAAAAATGCCAGTGTCATCTTGTGCATCCCAAAATCTGCAGATATATAGCTTTAGGAGTAAGGATCAACATTACCGAAGACTGCCAATTGATCCGATTTTGCAGTAAAAAGATATTCTCATATAAAGTGTTGCCTCTCTTTCTCGCACATACTTAAAATAGGAAATTCCAAAAAAATCGGTTGGTCTTCGAAGTTAAATAACGTTGTCGAGAAATTACCAATTATTATGCATTCTTCAACAAAGCTATTAGTTATAAAATAAGCTGCGCGACTGATGCAGATTTACTGTGGATTTTTTTTGTGATTTTAAGATTTTATTTTCGAGTTTCCATATATATATATATATATATATATATATATATATATATATATATATATATATATATATATATATATATATATATATATATATATATATATATATATATATATATATATATATATATATATATATATATATATATATATATATATATATATATATATATATATATATATATATATATATATATATATATATATATATATATATATATATATATATTCCTATAGAAACTTAAAAATTATTGTGGGTGAACTAGACTACCGCTCTATACATAAATGGCCATGTGTATAAGTAATCCCATAGCACAAGAGGCAGTTATGCTTATAGCGGCAGTAGAGCTATCGGATAAAGTTCACAGTTTACATATTTGTTTATTTGTTTGGTATAATTTCATCTGACATAGATTGTCTTAATGAAAACTTAAAACTAAAGGTTAAGGGACCACTTCAACGGAAAAATTATATCGACGATGAAAGTATTTTAGGAACACTGTTGATTACTTTGATGGGCTATGGCAATACACGCATTACAAATAAATGAGCGTTACATCTGAAAAGGTCCTTTGGTTGTTACACAAATTAATAACATGCGAATAATGTCGATTTTGCATGAAGCTGATCTCAGATGCGTGCCTAAAGTTTTTTCAGCATTGAACAAAAAACCGAATTGGGTTCTTACATGAATTGCAGCATGGATTCCTTTTTATCACCACTGGTGTTGTGTGAATCCACTACGCTTCTTCAAAAACGATTGGAGAAATGAAGTAGGTTTTCAAACTGATTTCTAAAGAAAAATTATATAGGAGAATCGAAGAATTCAATGCAAGTCAGTTGCAATGTAATTGACTGTGACGACGCTTTCCAGATACTAAGTTGCCTTTTCTTCCAATAATCATCTGCCAAGCATTACTGATACCAGCTGGAAACTTTCACGTCAATACAATACAGCGTTTACCCGTGTGTGTGGAGCGTATAGCTAATTAAAAAAAAACGACTGTTTATAAGTCCTTGGGTATAACTAGTTTTGCTTCAACAGATTTTTTATTGTAGAAGTTTTCAATCATAACTCCTTGTTCAGGGTTAGGAAAACCCGTGCGATTGTTTCGAATCGGACCCAGGTGAGCTGCGTACCACACAATCCATTTATAAACTATATTGTATCCGCGCCTTTCAAGAGATTTCGAAGCAGACATTCAGTATATAGGACAATTGCAAGAAATGAACACCACGACACTGAAAGTATTTGCAGATCGGTTCATGAACATACGACGAAAGTCTCATTGGATGTCTATTGCTACGTATCTAGTCCTCATAGTCGATGATCGTACGTCGTCCTAGGAAAGGAAGACTCTACATATCACCTACAATCTTGTCGATTTTTTTCGCCCGCTGACCATCTCTTGTCCTTCTGTTGGATCAGCTGTTGTTATATGAACGACGGGGATGTTATTCAAGCAGTTGTCGCAATTCGTGTTCCATACGTTGTCTTCATGGTTTATGTTATATCTGCTGCCCACCATAAAGGTTTCACAATACCTTCCACTCGAAAACACTGAGGGTGCTTTGGTCCTTTTGCAGCACTACAATATCACTATCCTCTGTCTCTTCTCCGTGTTTCTGAGGTTCGCATGGTACTTGGTCGTTTCTTACCGAACATGCTATTCACTTGACTAGTACCATGACTGAATGTTATAAACCACACCATTACGTGGATTTGTTTCAAAATTTTGTCTTAGAAGGGTTATTAGCTACAAAACCAATTGTTCAGTTATTTATAATATAACAAACAAGACCTCGCATTGTTTACTCATCCACCAGCTCTCGATCATACGCTGCTGTAACCCTTTACCGATATTGAAAACGTGCCTGACCTGCCAGTACAGAGATATAGAACTGGTCTTTCAAAACAGTAATGAAATGTCCGAGGTCCATTCAAAAAGAATTCATGAATTCAGTACATTTGCATCCGTTGTTCCGTTTTGCGTCGAATCTTGGGAACGATGGAATCGTACACCATGCTCCTGCACACAGTCCGTAAGGTGAACGAAAAAAATGGTAATCCTCGTAAGTAGTTGAAAATAACGGTCTATATCAAACGAATATATTAATTTTATTCGTCAAACGTAGCCGAATTTTCCATGACAATACACCTCGTTTGTTTCGCTGGATTGTGCCAAGCATGCATGCAATGAACCATCAATTTGAATACGCTTGTATGGTACCCGGTAAACTTGAGTTTATCTTTTGTTATACAGAATACTTACCAAAGTCACATGTTATGTGTCGTGCAATATGATAGATGTCGGCTTATTACATTGCAATTATTATACTGATACAAATTTATCTCCGAAATAAACATACAGTTACATTACAGGTACAATGTACAACAATGCCCTTAGTAGCATGTGAAAAAAATAAAACATCGATTCCCCAAAAGTAATATAAACCCTTTTCAACTTGCGGCCTAGATTTAGAATTTGACATCAATGCAAGTCAAGTCATTTGTATCAACAAACAAGCGAAACTGTGGCTAGCTGGCCATGAGATATGATTTTATCAAAAAAGCTTTCACACTGTAACAAACGATCGATAATGAATGGTCAATTATGCTAGCAAATGTTCATAGCTTTATTTCAAAGAAATGAGATAAACGCTTACCTGTATTACTTTTTCCGAAATAAAACTTACTCTCAAAGACTTATTTCATGTTTACATTTTACTATGATGCAATATGTGTGTTTCGCAAGATTACATATCCAATTTTGACCACAATCTAATGATTTTCACGTAGTGCTCGAAAGCCTTCTGATATGCTATAGTGTTGCCGATGGACATGTAAACAAACATGTTTTACACAAAACTTACGGACAGGAAATTTCGGCACTATTTTTCAGGGACCTATAAATTAGGAAAGCTTCTAATACTTATCATAAAGGGATCAAGGTATGTTGAGTGAGTTCTATTATTTACTTACGGAGATAAATGACTCAGAGTGCTGCAGTGTCAGAGAGCGCCATACTGCGGCGATCTGAACTGAGATGCAGATTTTTGGGACAGGAAATCTTCGTAACGGATAAACATTTTGATTCGCTGAGCGTTTCTAAATGTTTCCCGACTTTTATTTTAGGTATCAAAGAATAATGGAGGCAATGCACATTACCAATGCATAGGAAAACGTGAAAACATACAGATGCGCTATTATCACAGATAACATTGAAGTGGACCGTTAAAACTAATCAAAAATTTAAACATTACGAACAACACGAAAATTATCAAGTACTCGTTGACGAAACAATTAGTCGACACATTAAAATCGAAGAAATCAGCGAGTTCGTTGAATCGCGAGCAAACGAATCGAAGCGGATCGTGCTGTCCGTACTGTGTATTTCGTGAGTCCAGGAATAAGAAGTTACGACGACGAAGTTGTCTCTCAGGAGCGTGCAAATTCAGCTGAGTAAGCAGAGCAGAGCTGTCAATATCGCCTGTGAGTAGCTTTGCAGTGAATAATCCCTGTGAAGTGATCCTTCGTATCTCCAGCGGCTCGAAGTCTAACAGACGACAGCGTTCGTCGTATGGCGGCAAGTTAATTGGGTCACGCCACGGCAGAAACCGCAAAGCGTACTTTACGAATTTTCGTTGTACGCCTTCAATCCTGGCGATCCAGTTTGCATGGTAAGGGCTCCATACTACGCCATTGGATTCAATGAGCAATGAGCGTACAAGCGAGCAGTACAATGATTTTAAACAAAACGGATCACGAAACTCCCTAGCAATTCTAAAGATGAAACCCAATTGTCGGTTGGCTTTTGACAGGATATCGTCATAGTGGAGTCTGAAGGTCATTTCACGATCTAAAGAAACGCCAAGATCCTTAGCGTATTCTGTCCTTGTAAGAGAACAGCCACAGATTTGGTAATCATAAATAATGGGCAGAGTTTTCCGATAGAAGGAAATTATGCTGCATTTTGCAATAATTAAGCCCATAAAGTTTTTTGTGCACCATTCCTCAAACAGATGCAACATTCTTTGTAATTCCAGGCAGTCGAGAAGACATTTAATTATTTTGAAGATTTTCGTATCGTCTGCATAAAACAGACGACAGTCCGATTGTAGTAGCGATGCGACATCGTTTATAAAAATTGAAAACAGTAGCGGACCGAGGTTGCTGCCTTGTGGAACTCCGGACCGGTTTATGAACGATTCCGAAGTTGTCGAACCGATTCGGACATATGATTTGTGCATCCAATTACCGTTTGGATTAGCAGTGTTCCGAAAAAATAAGTAAAAATTGTTGCCGGTCTAATAACCAGGGTTAACATATAGGCTAGTTCATTGGATTGGAATTATAAAAATAACAGGTACGATTCCTGCCACTGCACTGGGTTGATTTTTTTTGTAAATCATTTTCTATTTGATTATATTGTTTTGTTTGCATTACATTTCCAATTTAGTATGATGGGTGTTCAGCCACAAGTGGTGACTTTTCATCCCTATTGTTTACATGATTCAGTTAATTATTATTACGATATAATATGCTTTCGCAGTAGTTTTTATTTTCAGTAGGAAGTTTTAAACCTACTTGTCTTGTGAATAAGCAGCCAAACAAATCTTATAAACTAACTTATAAACTATAAAGAGAGATAATCGTTGCCAGCGCCGGCGGAAAGCGTGGGTAGTATGGTACTACCCACTCGAAAATAACGGGTAATTACCCACTCGAAATTTTGAACCATTTCAAAAAAATTAGATGTGCAACGCATGTATCTCGCACTACACACCCCTCACCCTATGCTTTCTACCCACTCGGGGGTAAAGTGTTTCGCCGCCCCTGATCGTTGCAATTGAAGATTGCAACGATTTTTGTCGGAAGTTGCTTATAATACTGTTCGTCATAATTTCTAATGTTTCTATGTTTGCGAGTCTGTGCTAAACTAGGGAGGACGCTTCAAAATCATTTTCAGAATTTTATTCTGAATCCTTTGAAGCGTTTTCTTCCTAGTAGCACAACAACTTGCCCAGATCATTGTCGGTCTAAATATTTGTTTATAAATTTATAGTTTGTTCTTTAGGCAGAGCCTAGAATTCCTATTTATAAGAGGGTATAAACATTTTATATATTTGTTGCATTTTGTTTGGATTCCTTCAATGTGATCCTTAAAAGTGAGTTTTTTATCGTAAATCAAACCCAAGTATTTAACTTGATCTGACCACGTTAAATTCAAACCATTAAATATAATAATATGGTTTTTAATTGGTTTAAGAGAAGAAGCTCTTGGCTTATGCGGAAACACAATTAATTGTGTTTTTGCCGCATTAGTGGAAATTTTCCATTTTTTCAGGTAATCATTGAAAATATTCAAGCTTCGTTGCAGTCGACTGCAGATAATACGAAGACTCCTACCAGTTGCTGAGATGCTAGTATCATCACAGAAAAGTGACTTTTCACAGCCTGTAGGTAGATTTGGAAGATCACAGGTAAAAATATTGTATAGAATTGGTGCGACGCTTGATCCTTGAGGAACGTCTGCTTTAACGGGTAGCTTATTAGATTTACAATTCTGATAAGAAACCTGTAGGGTACGGTTAGTAAGATAATTTTCAATTATCTTTATTATGTAAATTGGGAAATTGAAATCCCACATTTTGGCAATTAAACCTTTGTGCCAAACACTGTCGAAAGCTTTTTCGATGTCTAGAAGAGCAACTCCAGTAGAATAGCCCTCTGAGATATTTGCCTTTATCATGTTAGTTACTCTCACAAGTTGATGAGTAGTTAAATGTCCAATACGAAATCAAAACTGTTCAGGAAGAAAAATAGAATTCTCATTGATATGTGACATCATTCTAGTTATGACTATTTTTTCAAATAATTTACTAATAGAAGAGAGTAAACTAATTGGATGATAGCAAGATGCTTCTACTGCGCTTTTATCTGGCTTCAAAATAGGAATAACATTGGCATTTTTTCATCTTTCAGGGAAGTATGGTAATTCAAAACATTTGTTGAATATTTTGACCAAGTATCTCACGGTGATTTCCGGAAGGTTTTTAAGAAGAATGTTGAAAATTCCATCATAACCTGGAGCTTTCATTTTTTTAACTTTTTCATTATGGATTTGATCTCATCATAGTTTGTTTCAACAATATCGTCTAGATACAATACTTGATTTGAAACGTTTTCATATTTTTGTAAGACTTCGGTTTCAATAGAACTTACAACGTTGATATTAAAGTTATGGACGCTTTCAAACTGCTGAGCAAGTTTTTGTGCTTTTTCTTCGTTTGTAAGAAGTATATGGTCGCCTTAGTTCAAAGCTGGAATTGGTTTCTGAGGTTTCTTAACAACCTTAGAAAGTTTCCAGAAAGGTTTAGAATTTGGCTTGATTTGTTCAACCTTTTTCGCAAAATTTTTATTTCTTAAGAGTGTGAATCTATGCTTAATTTCTTTTTGTAGATCCTGATAGAAACATTTCATAGCAGGATCACGAGAACGTTGATATTGACGTCTTCGAAGATTCTTCAAGCGAATCAGAAGTTGAAGATCGTCGTCAATAATAGGAGTATTAAAGTTTTTCTGTGTTGTTGATACTAATAAATTTCTAGCATCAACTATAGAATTACTTAAATTTTGTAATGCCGTATCAATGTCAGCTTTATTTTGTAAATCAAGGTCATGATTAAAATTATTCTCAATATAAGTTTTGTACCTTTCCCAATTCGCTTTGTGACAATTGAACACTGAGCTAATGGGATTGGAAACAGCTTCTTGAGAAAGTGAAAAAGTTACTGGAAGATGATCAGAATCAAAGTCAGCATGTGTAATCAATTCGCTACAAATGTGACTTTGATCTGTCAAGACCAAATCAATTGTTGATGGATTCCTTACAGACGAATAGCACGTAGCTCCATTCGGGAACAAAATTGAATAATAACCAGCAGAGCAATCATTAAAAAGTAGTTTACCGTTGGAATTGCTTTGAGCATTATTCCAGGCTCGGTGTTTGGCGTTAAAATCACCGATTATGAAGAATTTGGACCGATTTCTTGTAAGTTACTGTAAGTCTCCTTTCAAGAAATTAATTTGCTCGCCAGTGCACTGAAAAGGCAAATAGGCTGCGGCAATAAAAATGATACCAAGATCAGTTTCAACTTCGATACCCAAACTCTCGATCACCTTGGTGTCAAGAGGCGGCGTAACGGAATGTTTGATCCTGCGATTAACCGCTTTTGCGATTCCTGCGCCGAATCCAACAATTCGATTAAATCGATGAATAACAAAATTAGAGTTACTCTTCAATTTAATATTTGGTTTTAAAAAAGGTTCGGTCACAACGGCTATATGCACATTATGTATCCTCAAGAAGTTGAAAAATTCGTCTTCGCACGTTTTTAATGAACGAGCATTCCAATTTAATAAATTTAAATGATTATTTAAAGTCATTGTTAAACTTTAATTTCATTATAATTTTGTTAGAAAATTCCCACCCCGCTTGAAAAGCTTCAAACATGGAGGTAGAATTTAACATAGCAATCATCATAGGTAACATAGAGTCTTGCAAGTATTTTAATTTTTCTTCCGTGCGCTACCTAGATCCATTGGACTAAAGGAAGCGTTGGGTGCAAACGAGTTTGTAGGCGTGGTAACGGTAGCCGTTATTTTGGCCTTGTTACCTGCCACAGAAGCATAAGATGACACACCATTGTAGGATGGTGTGACGGAGGTAGAAGAAGTTGTTAATCTATTTTGAATCGGATTAACACGTTTGTGTGTGGTCTTGAAGTGTACCTGAAGAAGTAGGTACATTTTTTATTTGTTGTTGTTGTCTAGAACGAGAATATATAATTTTTTCTCAAACAGGACAACCCCAGAAATTCGATTTATGATTTTCGCTACAATTAGCGCATTTGAAACTTTTTGTGGTTTTTTTCACCGGACAAGTATCTTTCTATCACCACAGATAATACATTTGGAAACCAAATGACAATTTTTTGTGCCGTGCCCAGAGCCTTGGCATCTACGACACTGGGTCAGATTTTGAATTCTGCCCCCATGTCGTCTACAATATTCCCACTTTACTCGCACGTGGCATACAAAACGTGCTTTTTCAAATATTTTCAAATTATTATCCTCATTACGGTTAAAATGAATTCAATGAAGCTCGTGGATAATTCCAGAGCGTACTGGCGTGTTATCGCCGCTAGCCTTTCTCTTCATAAGAATAACTTGTGAAGGAGAAAAGCCAAGTAATTTTTTCAATTCGTTGGATATTTCATCCAAACTTGAATGGTCTATCTGTCTTGAAATCATATGAATAAAATTTATATAACTTCTCCGTAAGATACTGGAGTAGTCGTTTGTGTTAATTCCTCCGCTGTAACTCGACATTCTCCTCTTCGGCCAATCTGAAAAGAGACTTTCACGTCCGGAAGGAACGTCGAAAGTTCATTTCGTTATCGGCGGTGGTGATTGCTTATTCTTCTCATTGGCGTTGTGCACAATGCGAGGAAATTGGCAAATTTCGTTATCTTCACATTTGGATAAAACATCGAATGAGTTGCTGCAAGTAAGCCACCCTTTTTCGTTTATTGTTAATATTTGGCACACGGCCTTTCTGGGAGGACCCAGGCATGTTGGAAGAATTAAATATTATTAAATATGTTTTAGTCTTGAAAAAGACTGTTTGAGTAGAAAAAGTAGGAAGTCTTGAGAAAGACTGATCGAGCGAAAATATAGGTAGCCTTGAGAAAGACTGTTGCTGTTGAAAAACTCTAGGTAAACCAGGAGCTATCAAGATTTGTGATCGGTTCGAACAAAGGTTGATATGGGGTTGATTTTTTACATAATTGCTCCCCTGCAACTCACCAATATGTCTATCTGTTATTTATCTTCTGTTGGCAGGGGTCGAGCTAGGACAGTTTCCCAACGAATCGCTCAAGTCTACTAACATATCTCTCGGCAAAAATAGACTTGTCTTTCTTTACCATGACGAAAATTTAAGTTTGTTTGCATTCCTGGTAACGACGAGAGCAAAATTCGATCGATAATTTTTTCCCGGTTGCGATAGCTTGTAAAGAAGGCAATGGAGACGAACCGGTGAGTTAATTAAAACATTATCTTTCTATTTTAGGATTTGAAACTAACGTAGAATTTGTTCGATAGAAAAAATGGGATTGATTTGTAATTTTTCGATTAAATTTCGGATTTGTTATAAACTAGATAAGGAAAATTAATGAATTTTTTCCCATTCTTTCAAAGTTGAAAGTAACGAACAGAAACAGTTCGTGTGTTTAGTGAAGCACATACTGTGACTAAGGTCCAAAAATTTGCAGAGGCGGCTTGTTTTTAAGGAACAAGTATGGTGAGGTGTGCAACTGCATAAGCCCACCGACTCGCTCAATGATAGAGTGACAAAAAGCGTGAGACTAACTGCACTTTTTTATTGCAGGTGTGGACAGACTTTAAGCTAAAGACTAAGCGTAAACTTTCCCACAACCGCATTGAATCACGAGCTACGGGAGGAGGACAAAATAAAATGTTCTCATCTTATGAAGAGTCGGTGTAATTAGATGCTGCTGTGACTACTACAGGTAATTATTACACAAAATATTATTAAAAAGTGCAATGTAAAGAGTGCTTTATATTTTATAACAAGCAGCATATATGGACTTAAATCGATTGCGTGCACATCGACATCCTTGGGAGTACCTACAAAACGAAGCACTCCATCACCTAAACCCGCCGATAAAGAAAATTTTTCGGTAGTCCATGTACACGATCGCGACTTGGCATCTCATCCAGATGAAAATGCAATCGATGAAGATGAAATCGGTGGAGACATCCATACGCAGGCAACAGTTAAGCAGCACCGCGAGCATAAGTCGGATAAGCAAGAAGCATTTTTGAAGGCGCAGGCAGAATACTTGAAAGAGATTAAGGACAATGTTAAGTTAGTTACGGAATTTGCGTTTCGATTTTGTCTCATCAGAATCCGACACTAACTTAGTGACAGGACTAAGCTAGCGCCGGATTGGCGCTAGCTCAGAAAAACGGAGACAATTTGTGCTCCTTAGCAAAAGCCCTAGTCAAGCGTGATGTCTCGGAAGAAAATCTGCTCATTTAAAGCTGATGAGAACTGGAAATATTTGGTGTGACTAAGCAAGGCAATGCAAGATGCACTATGCTATATTTCTCCTTGGAGAAAATTGTTTAACACACCCTTTGGGCGTGAAGACCACAAAACCTATAACTGGATTAGGTACGGAATTTGCGTTTCGACTTCGTCTTATCAGAATCGGACACTAACTTAGTGACAGTACCAAGCTAGCGCCACAAAACAGAACACGGAAGAGTAGCGTATAAGTAGTATTGAAGGGCGTTGTCTCGATAATTGTCACCAGTCATGCCTGTGGATAAGTCAAGGCCATCTAACCACGCATTTTTTCATTTAGCACCCAAATACCATTCTACACTTACAATAACATGCCAATCCATAATTCTCTGTTGTTCAACAACAACTCAAAGTGCTTCATTCACTTCTATATAATCAACAGTTGTCCGCCCCAGTTGACGATTGTAATCGGTGCCGGGTACTTTTCTTCCTGATGATTGTCCACTTCAATTGCTTTCAGCTCACTGATCCGACAGGGAACCACTGCGAGAAATTAGCTCGTTGGCACTTCACATCGAACCAGTTGTTCCACTGACTTCCTAATGTGTCATCCAATACTCATGTGACTACTGTTCTGACCGCTTAAAGGGCGAACACGAAATTATTGCGACACCGAAAATGTCATGCCAATTTTCTTATAAGGTTTAAAATCAAACCAAAATTTTAGGGTAGTTTTATACATATATTTACTTCAAAACTCAAAAGAAAAGTTAATCGATGGAGCCTTGAGTGTAAAATTGAACGCATTTTCGCTTGATGCCCTCCATCAAAGTCTTTACAGTGTCATCCGGTACCAGTTTCTCAGTTTTTTTCCATTTTCTTAACATGTCCTTCTCGTCTTTGACTGTCTTCTTGCTCTTCCAAAGTTCCCGCTTCATCATTGCCCAGTACGGACAGTTTGGCGGATTCATGTCCTTTGGAACAAAATGGACAGAATTGGCCTCATACCACTCCAGGACACTTTTAGAATAGTGGCATGATGCCAAATCTGGCCAAAATAGCGGAGCTTCGTCGTGCTGCTGCAAGAACGGCAAACGGCACTTCTCGAGGCACTCAGATTTGTAGATCTCGCCATTTACTGTGCCCTTTGTCACGAAAGGCTCACTCCTCAGTCCGCAAGAGCAGATGGCCTGCCAAATGAGATATTTGGAGGCGAACTTCGACATTTTCTTCTTCTTAAATTTGTCGTCCACATAGAACTTGCTCTTTCCGGTGAAAAACTCCAACCCCGGAATTTGCTTAAAATCGGCTTTTATATACGTTTCGTCGTCCATCACACAGCAGCCATATTTTGTCAACATCTTCTCGTAGAGCTTCCGTACCCGAGTTTTAGCCGTCGATTGCTGCCGCTCATCGCGGTTTGGGAAGTTCTGTACCTTGTACGTATGTAGTCCAGCTCTCTTCTTTGCATTCTGGACATAGCTCTGCGACATGCCGATCTTTTTAGCCAAATCACGGCTTGAGACGTTGGGATTTGCTTTAATCATCCGCTTCACCTTTCCCTCCGTCTTTTTGTTCTCCGGTCCCGGTTTTCTTCCAGCTCCTTTGCCGTGGTCCAGCGTCAACCTCTCCTGGAACCGCTTCAACACTCTGGAGACGGTTGAATAATGAATGTTCAACATTTTTCCCAACTGCCGATGCGACAGGTCAGGAAATTCCAGGTGTTTGGAAAGAATTTGTTCGCTCGACTCGCGTTGCTTCACCTCCATTTTCGTTGAATCGAAAAACACGACTTCAAATTTAACAGCATGTAAACAATACACTTCAATGAGAAAGTGTGCAAAATTTGGTTGATTTTTACCCAATGGTAAAAAAGTTATGCCCTGTTCAATGTGTCGCAATAATTTCGTTTTCGCCCTTTATATATCTCATATTTTTCATGATATAAGAAATTAGAATAAAAAAAATTGACGTTTATTTTACACTATATTTATTAATACAAATTTTTCAGTTATCTATTCATCGGAGTTTTTCAGATGTTTGAAAGTGATTTTTTCCGAAACTTTTAATTCCATGCTTGGGAAAATAACTTACATGTTCGGGCAAATAACCCAATAGATATGGAGGCATGGTCAGCAAATTTTGTTGGATGAGTCGATCTACAACTGTTTTGAGAATACTTCAGCTCACCCTCGAACCATTAATTGTTTTTATATATCGGTAAAAGTAGAATCAATTGTTATTCAAATGAATAACGCCTATCAAATTCCGAACGTTTTTCTATTCCGAAAGCTATTCTATTATTATGTTAAGTCAAATAGTTTTAGTAGAAAGTTGAAAGTGAATAGAATAAAAGACTATGTTTCCCTTATTGAACATTTCCACTTAATACCTGCTTTTATCGGAACATTAAACCACGTACTAGTTTGAGTGCGATATATGCCTTTATTGACTGTATGAATCATTGGCAATAAAAAATGTAATTTTTAGTTAAATAAGTCAAATGTAAATTTGTAATTGAGTGATTTCACCCGTGGTACTCTTGTACTTTTAAGTCTGCTCAAAAACCTCATCTAGTTATCGATAGAGATTCCAGATTTCAACGGACCTGTGCCATGCTATATCCCACCCCCTTGCCCCGCCCACACATTGCACCTTTAGTTTAAAACTTGAGGACCTTAGTGTAAAAGTCCAGTTATGATGGGCCCAGTCTAATTTGGAATCAATTAATACCAGCTTACAAAATGATATGCATGACTACAAAAATTTCACCAGACGCAATATTTTAATGTTATATCCTTGAAAGTTGCTGCGAAACCGAAACGAACTACTTACAAAATGCATCGTGCATGAGCAAGTGAAAAAAACCAGAAACAGGTGACAGATACGCTATCACAAATTTTAATTAAAACATTTTCCGACCCTTTCATTTATTTCAATTAAACCAACGCTGCTGTAGCGTTTCTGTTCCTGACCATAGTTTTCGTTTTGATATCCTGCTGAGGAGGTCCCAAGGTCGGTAGGTTTCGGTCAGCCTTTGATGGCCCCGGATCCGACTAGGAGATGCAGGCAACTTTTACCTCAGCACCATAAATTGGCTGTAATGTAATATCTCGTCCTGCAACACTTTTCAACAATAATTTAATCAACCTATCTGCGTCATTCTCCGTAAATGTGTGTGAGTCACTGCGCTGCTGCTGCTGCTGCTGGTGCGCTGAAAATGTCCTCTGCGAAAGCTCACCGTAAAAGTTTCACCCCAGAAGAACCACTTTTCGTGACCTCTACGGGGCGCCTGCTGTCGGCCGGGTTTCCGAGCGGCACTTGCGGACAGCAATGTTGAACATTTATATAGGACACAGTGGAAGTCCTTCGGGAAAGTGCAATCTCGTTTTCTACCTTAATTAGCTCCAGCAATGCTGCTTCTGTACGGGATAGACGGGAACGGAGCCAACTTGAGCTGCGGCGTCCTTCCAGTGGTTTCATCAAAACCCGTTTCCGAAAATGCTGGGAAAGATAGTAACGTGTACGCCGTTCGGTAATTGAAAGTAATGAGTTAAACACGGACTATCCCAGCAACACTGTATGCTAGCATGTGATATCGAGAAGGGTTCAGATTTATATTTATACGTTCCTTGGCTAACGGGTAAGGTTATACTTTCGGCAAAAAGATAAAGTTAGATAAAATCACGACACATAATATTTTAAATCATACAAATTTTTGCCTTGTTACCTTTTTCTACAAACATGCGCACTAAATCACAGTAATTTACAATTCAGCCGCGATTAAAAACTCTTATATTTATAACTGCAAAGTTTTATCTTAGACTTCGAAGTACTACTAGTATTGATCGGGACTAAAGGCATATCGTCTAATTTATAGAACCATCCGCTTTATCAGATGTCATATTATCCTACCCACACTATTTTTACAGTGAACGACAGATTACGGCAGCTATCCTAGAACAAAGTTTCAATAGCCTTCCACTCGTCAGCATCTATTTCAACCAGCCTAGTCGCTTCTTCGTTTACTGAGTGTATACAGTGGACGTCAAAAAATGACTCATTATGTCGTCACTAATTTTAACTCAATGTAAACGGTTACTGAGCTTACAAACACAAGAAAAAATAGGTGTCACGTGTACAACACTAGGTTTGGGTTTAGGATATATACAGTTCAATTACTGTGCTACAAAGGCGATTTTTAACCGATTAGTTCGCCTCGCCAGAGCTTTTGAGTAATGTTTTAATAAGCACCCAACTCTGCCTCGAAGTTTAATTCCACCGGGATCGTTCCGACAAAACGGAGCGAATAACTTGAAAGTTTATAAAAAAATGCTTCCGCAACTCTCGGCTCGCTTTCACGATTGCCCCCAGTGGACCTGTTCGTCTCACAGGGCGAAACTTTTCCGCAAGCCGACACCAATCTTTGAAGCAATTTTGAGCCAGTCAAGGGAGAAACTTTTGCTGTGGTTTCTTTTTCATTCTGTTTCAACTTGATCCTAGGTGTTGTGCAGTATACGTAGTAGGGTGGTCAATTGATAGGTTGTGGTTAATCTGGCTAATACTCGAGAGTAATAGAATGAATGCAACTCTAGGCTGGTAGTATATGAGGTTATGTATCGATTTGATAGGCTAGTCGAACTATTTTCGAGTTATGGTTGAGTCATAGAACTAGTCCGGCACGGATTATAGCATAAAATTATTATAAGACATGCTTGAAACAAAATATTGTGGTTGATTTGATGACTTGTTGCCAACTTTTGTAATTGCTATAAAAATGCTTAAAATAATTATATTTATTTTGAACTTTGAAATATTTCGAAAAGTGTGATGTATGTGCTCATTGCTTGACTATTCTACTAGCCATGTACATAGAAGTTAAGGCAAATTGCACGAAGGGTGTCCCACATTAACCCTAGAACGTTGCACTGAGGTACAAATGTACCCCTCGCCTTCTTTGGAGCCGTGTGAAGACGAGAATTTGGCTTTTACCGCCCTGGGACCCTAACCATAATTCAATTTAGCAGTGGCGGATCCAGGGGGAGGGTCCTGGGGGTCCGGACCCCCTCCGAAATGTTTAACTTTTTGAGAAATTTTAAATTTGTTTCAATTTTTAGTTAGTTTCAATCTTTAAATCATTTCAAACCAAAATTGGCCACCAAAATTGGCCACCAAAACTGATTTTCATTTAATGAGGTTTTTACGTAGGGGAGACAGTGGGGGTAATTCGGACCCCTTCGATTTCTCAGAAAATAGCAAGACTTTCTGACTATTATACATATTCGTGGAAGCGCCATTCTGAAACAAGAATTTCGAGAGCTGAAGTTGATTCTGTGTTCTTTGTTGAAAGTGTTTCGTTGTTTTGCAATTCTCAAAACAAAAAACATTATAATGGAAAAACCGTGATTAAAGCAACAAATAAAAGTGAAAAAATAAAAGGTAAGTGTTTTGGAAAGCTTGAGGCTCCTATTTTATGGAATGATTTTTGTTTGAGTGAAAACAGAGATATTTTCGAGACGCTCATCACTTTTGTGCGATATGAGCGTATTCGGACCCCCTATTCCGTCAACCACAGTCCAGCGGCTTGCGGCTGCGCACACCATTGCACACGCCACAGCAAAGAAACTACATGGGCCGCCAATCGACAGCTGTGACATACCAGATTAAGTTTTTGTAAGGATTTTTTTTTGCTTCTTAAAGAGTGTCTCTTGTAACTAATATATAAGTAAACATATTTCTATTGTAAAAAACTAAAGAAAAATGACGGTCTGAATTGCCCCGTAGGGAGGTCCGAATTACCCTTTCATTGTAAAAGGATGGAAAAACGTAGAGGTTTGCAAATCGTCGCCTAGCGCTGCCATTGAGTGGTGTAAATGAACCTTTCATGGCACCAAAATGTAGCTGAGGTTTCAAACTAACAATTAGAACATTTGACCTGTAACTTTTTTCACATCTATCCACCTAAAAGGGCGATTTGCTTAAGTAGGTCCGAATAGCCCCGGGTTCCCCTATAACGTATTGTACAATTTTCATTCCAAAATCAAAATTTCGGACCCTCCCGAAATAATTTTCTGGGTCCGCTCCTGCAATTTAGAGTTCCTAGTGAGAGTAGGAAAAGGTGGTATAGCCAGTTTGCTTATAGCCTTCGTAGAAGCAAGTGTCAAAGTTGGCGTGGGGTACATACGTACCCCAGTGTACGGTTACCGTTAGTGTATAGTTTGCGCACAATTACTGCTGTAACAGTAACGTTGCGTATTACCAATGTATTACTGGCCAGTAATATTTTTTTTCATTTTAATTTCCCCCCATTTCGTGGTATTTTCCAAAACCCGATTTTAAACTTTCACTCTTCCAAATAATTGCACTTTTTTAAAAATATCGACATTCCATTTTATAATGTTTTAAAACCATTCTTTCAACTTTTAGAATCATTTGATTTTTTTCAAATCGGTTGAAAATTCGCAAAGGTATAGTAACCCGATCAGAATGAAATAACAAGATTATAACAGAACACAATTTTTGTATCATATTGTGTTATAAATTAGGTCTCGTTAGTAGTTAAAATAACAGAAATTTATAACAAGTAACAATGCGAGATATAGTTTTGAAATATTTCTGTTATGTGTTTCTGATCGGGAATGTTTAAGAAAAAAGTCAAAACCGCGATTTATTCAATTTTTATTTTGTTCAAACCAATTTATGTATCATTGATTCAATTAATTCCGGACTTTCACTTACACAGCTGTTTTCGCAATTACAAAACGAAGAAAATGATGTATTATACATTTTGTTTGCTTGCAATTTTACCTGCAAAAATTGCGATCAAACGCGTGGGGTACAGTTTTACCCCAGTGCAACGTTCTAAGATGGAAAACGCAAGTGCAACGTTCTAGGGTTAAGTTGAATCACGGAAAACAACTCTAAAAAATAACCTATTGGGTATTTGCTCTTCAAAATTTGGGTAGAAGTAGTGCAGAGTGTATTGTTCACACTGTATTTTTATCCCTGTCAGTTTTTCGAAAATTGGAAAAAATAGCGTCGCCCGAAAAGCAACGTCGCGAATAGATTTTGTGCAAGCACCTGGAAAATCCCCAGCTCTCTCATCTCGACATCAGAAAACAACTAGGAATCGTGCAGTCAACGATGAGTCGTGTGATTAAACGTTACTACCAATATCTGAGCATCGAACGGAAGGAGAACTGCGGTCAGAAAGGATGTTCTATTAGTGATCAGGATCATAAGCGTGTAGCGATAAAGCGTTTAAGCGGAATTACATGCTTCGGTCAGGGATGTGGCCAAAAAGTTGAATCTGTTCAAGACTGTCCACAGTTGTTACGGCATTTAATTAGCAAGGGACTGGAAGGTAAAGGATATTTTTCAATATTAAGAGCCATAGTACTCAAGAGAGAGCAAGGAGTTGAAGGGAGAAAGTTTAGAAAAGCGTGGAAGGATCAAATACGCAAGCTTAGAGCTTACCGGCGACTTAACTTTTTGTCTGCTACCGTAGGAGTCAAGATCTTTTGGCATTAGAAATGTGAATCGCCTGAGTCTACGGCATGTTATTTGTTATTGTTATTTCATTCTGATCGGGATGTCTACAGAATAATTTTGAATATTTGAACAACTTCGGTTTATTAAAGGAAATAAATAAATATGTATTCTCGTTGGAAAATTTTGTCAGCCAAAAATTCACCAAAGGGGCTGATAAAAACGGGTCTTCGGTGTATTTTATTCTCTGAAAGATGGAAAAAGATCGGTCCACTGGATAATTTTCTACAGCGTTTTTTCCGTGATGCAATTTGATGTGGGACACCCTTTATTTAATTTTGTGCTATGATAATTAGGAAAAAAATCACTATGTCTAAGAATCCTGTAGACTTTATGTTATCCTGTGTCTGTGAGATTTTTCAATTGATTTCAAAACAGACAACGATAAAATTCGACCATCTTCGATTTGCACAAAACTTTTCATTCTTTGTATTCTTTATAAGGGAACTGTGGGTGAGACCGCCGGGGATGTTTAGACTGATGTAATTTTCGAGTCTCTGATTTTTTGGTTTATCAATGAAAGCTTTTTTCGCAGATTTTATTCCATTGTTTCAATAACTCTCTAGTGACATCTTTGTACAGAATAACAGATAAATAGATAATTGCGTAAATAAGCGTCGTGTTTGATTATTTTTATGACTGATTTGGCCGATAACATCGCAAAATTAAATGCAAACGTTTAAAAATATTTGTATGTTTTTGGTGGGGCAAAACGGACAGTTTTGATTAATTCTATAGATCCATCCTTATTGGAAAGTCTCGCGCGTAGAAACGAAAACCAGCATTCAAACGTGAATAACTGTTCAGCAAGCTCTAGTCTTAAGTCAGACTTCATACTTCAAACTGTTTTCGCTCGGCTATGTATAACTTCTTAAATATTACTACATTTATTATATGCTATTACCCATTAACATTGAATTCCAAGCTTTATTGATATATTGACGAATATTACTAGTTTAGAAATCTATCACTGAAGTCTCACACTCTTTGATACATTAAATGCGTACAAAATACGGGAAATAGTTATAATTGTCTATTTTGATTCTAGATGATTTCATCTATCATCAATTTTATTATGTTACCCACTCTTAATCCATTCCGCGACACAAGTGCCTCACAAGCCCTTCTCCAAGACGCAGAATAATCAAAGTTCGTTGAAATATAGTTTAAAGTGCAATGTTCATTTGCTGCAAATTCGGTGAAAATTCGTTGTATACATTTGAACATAACCAGAAAATTCATCTAAGCAAAAGTAGGAAAACTCAGCTTGCACATCACAAGAATCCCACATTATTCAATCGTGAACATGGAAACGACTCGTAGAAATGCACGCGATGTGTTTGAGTGTGCCTGAGACAAATCTAATGTCACCAAATTCTACACACAAGCAATAATCCAAAATTGGCCAGGATCCACATTTTGATCTGGCAAGCTATCTGCAGTTGTGACAAACGAAGTCAGATTTTTATCACAACCGGGATTGTGTACCAGGAAGCTTACCACAAAAAGTTCAAAAACGTCCAATATCTATAATGTGGATTTAGTGGCCAACTGGCGCCATTTTGGTGTCAATTTGGATATATCGTCTAACTGACAGCTAGTAGGTGTCAGTTCAATAACCAGCGCAATACGAAACATTCGAATCCAACCTTTCTAAGTTATGTCTTGTGCAGTCATGCGCAATTTGGTTAATCTGTTTTGCTTTAGAAAAAAAAATTTGCTATTTTAAGGTACTTACCAACACCTAGACATGAATGGCTGGCGTCCAAGAATAACTAACCCACATTTTTCTGAAATTGACATTTTTGCATTTTTAATGGTTTTAAGTAATCCAAGTGCTATTAGCAGTCAAAGTTGACCATGGAGGTAACCTCAGTACTAGTTGGCGTCCAAAAGAGGGTAACCCCACGTTTTGTCTTATGAAAATCCGAGTTTTCTAGATCGTTTTCCGATGTTCTACGAAAAAGTAATCAATCGATTCGCCATTTGTAAATATTATATTGTAGCTCACATGTGGGTGAACTCGATATAATACTGTTTTTAGTTGAAGTTCCGGTACATTGTAGTTGGAAAATTAAAAAATCTTGGAATTAATTAGGCTTAGGCTTTGAAGAGAAAAGTTTTCAAGTTTCATGAAACGAATTCATGGTTCATGAAACTTCGCCAAAGACTTCGAAGCACGGAAACATGCACAGAAAAAAATGTTCTCAAATTCCTGAATAAAGTACCATGAATTCTGCAACACTCACTTTGTTTTCGTTACGAAAACAAGACCGTCAACCAAATTCATGTGTTTTAAAATTATTTCCAATTTTCCTTCAGTAACGCCTGCATAACGCTTTCATTCGTGGAGATAATTAATTTCTATTTGTGAATTTTTGTGACGGTTTCCGCTATGCCATGCTATTATGAACAATATTCATAAATTGAAGGTTGACCAGAGGTGGGAAAATACCGGTTGAGTACCGGTACGGTAAACCAAATTTTCACAAGTGTTTATGTTTCCTTTACATTGCGTGCGGTCTCATCGCTGGTTGTGTTTATACGAGACACGAAAACCAAACCGAGTTTCGTTTACACAGCACCGCGGTTTGGTTTTGATTTTCGTTTACCGGTGCACGAGTATGGGAAGGAAACACGAGAATAACAAAACCAAACTTCGGTTGTGTTGCGGTTGTGTATTCGGGTTGATGTTTATCGGCTGTGCTAGTGCTGCTAGTATTTTTATTAAGAATTCTAAACAAATTTCTTTATAATATAAGGTATCTTTTCGGTAATTGAAAAAATGTCTTCAGACATATTTCTGTTCAAATAAATAATGTTCGTGGTCATGAATGGCGTTCCTTAACTCAATATTGCGACATTTTCATAATGATTTATCATCAGGAAGTTTTCAATATGGGTATGTTTGGTATGAAACTGCCCAAAAATCGAAAGTAAAAGGAAATTTAATAGCCTCCGCTATTTTTATACCTATGATAGCAGATCAAAATTTAAGATGACGGTATATTCGAGATATTCTGAAGAGATCTGAAATGGCGAGCTATATTCAATACTACTGGTATTCAATAACGGTTTAATGGTAAAAAATATCATGAAACAAGGGTATTTTTGATATCGAAAAGTTGTGTAGAGATTAAAAATTGTTATTCGTCGTCATTTTGCATCCCAATATAATGTTATTTTCACGAAAATTTAGCATTTAAAAGCATGCATATTTAAATAGGCATATATTTCCAAGGAAACGAAACTTGAATTGCGTCGTAAATTAGAAATTCAAAATGGCGGCCTATTCATGATGATTTAACAACTAGCATGGTTATATTGTGGATCAATATCCACATTAATGATTGAAGGTCGTTTTACATGTTTTGTTGTAATGAGACAGACAACTTCGGGATTGGACACAATGTGATCAAATTGCTTTTATTCAAATTATTGCGCAACATTTTTTAAAAATTTAATTGTTCTGCAGTAGATTTACATACACACATCGACTGGTATCGCCGGAAATATTTATTCCTTAAGTAAACTTAGTTTTTAATGGCGGTCTATAAAATGAAAGTGTTTTTGCTATTCGTTAGTTGGTTGCTGTTCTCAATGAATTAAGTTTTTTTGTAATTGAATAATTTAGTGGTAGTTTTCTCTAAACTCGAATGTACGCGACCAAACCTTGTAGATGTTTCAAAACGATGTACAGTAACAGCAAAAATAACTGAAATTCGTGTTACCAGCACTCAGTAAATAAGAACCTAATCGTGAGTTTCCCCCCACTTGCGTCTGAGTTGCTTACCATATGTAAATAACACATACACGCAATTGCCTCTGTGCAAGGATAGATGTATCAATACGATGCGCTGTAGCAGTAATAATAAGGATATATGTATACAAAATGCGAGTGTGTGCTCGAGATTATTCGAGAATCGTGGATTAGATCTCATTGATACGATTATTGGCGATATAAATACAGGCCACTTTGAATGCATTGAGTGTTAATGTCATGTCATGTTTAATTGATTTAATTAATTTTATTGATTTCATTAATTTAATTGATTTCATTGTTTTTGTTATTTTATTGACATCGCTGATTTCATTGTTTTCTTTAATTTCAATTTAAACAATTGTTGAACTTTTAACAACTGCTCAGAACCAGCCATTTCTATATTACCCCATTGACTCTCAACAACTAATTGAACTCAATTCAGTTGTCTATTCGGCAGCACTGCAGACGAGTTTACTGTTTCTTCTTTCAACCGAAGCACCGTGTACAGAAAAAACCAGGCCCGGTTTTCTAAAGCCAAACCGAAACCGCTGCTGAGAATACATCAACACAAGTTGAAATTCGTACACACATGTAAACGGTGCTGAGTGGCTCGGTTTGGTTTTGTAAACTGAGAGTCGGTGGAGGTTTTTCTTTCGTTTACCGTGTGAACGAAATCCAAACCGAATACGATGTGCATCACTCGTTTACACGTGTTGAGATTTTGAGAACAAACCAGTGTATGTACGTACCGGTTGGTTTTCTTACCCACCTCTGAGGTTGACTCGTGGTTTTATTCATAAAATTAGCAACATTAACTACAGTTCGATTGTACGTCATAAGGTAATTCATGATTTATTACAGTTTGGCCAAGTTTCGGTTTTCGTGATTGTGAATTAATTCACAACATCAACAAGAAACTAGAATTTTATTCATGAATTCACACTTGTTTCGTGGACTTATTTATGTTTGAAATTTATGTCATGAAATAGTTCAGCAAGTCATAAAATGGGTTTCCACTTTTACGATGTAGTTCATAAACATAAAATTTTGTGCACGGGTTTATCATTTTGACAACTAAGCACTGAAATGTCAGCTCTTGATATCTCGCTACCTCTGAAGTACATGCGTGCATAGTTCAAACTTTACTTCGATATCGACTTTCTAGTAGTATCTTTGATCTGAATTATTATCCCTAATCCTAATGCCAAAGAACAAATAAAAAACTCTCGAAACCCCTTTAGGGAAAATCATTATCATTACTGGAATTTCCTTTTTCACGAAGCTTTTCGATAAACTTCCGTCACTTCTACAAAAATTTTCTAATACTTTATAATTTACATAATTTTATTGGGAACAGTTGTTTAAGAAGCTTTTGCAATATTGTGTAGCAAAAGCTGAAAATTTATGAAATTTCTCTATCTGCAACATATAAACCCTTAAGTATACCAATTTATTCAGGATACCCTTTTAACATAAACTATCGCACGAATGGGAATAGGTTCGCCGAATTTTGGAAGAAGGCGATATAATAACCCCTTGAAAACGACCTAAAAATTGGTGTAGTTCAATGCAATTGAAAGAAAATATCCTCAGATAATGGGATGTACCTATTACTGTGAATAATAAATACAGTAAAGACCCGTTTTTATCATCTCCATGGTGTACTTTAGTCTGACAAAATAGGGACATTAACTAAAGAGCGACATTTTTTTTCTTCATAATAAGCTGAAGCTGTTAAAATATTCTTCCCTTCCCTTGATGTAGTCTAATAACTATTTCTGGTTATTTAATATAGTCTTCCAGCGCAAAAATTTAAAGAAATTGTTTTTTTTTGTTTTTGCATATTTGCATTATTAAGATAATGAAAACATGGTCAAGAAAGGATTTCCTCAAATTCAAATTCATTTTCATATGAAGCTGATAAAATTGGGGGCTGATCAAATCGGGTCTTCAATGTATTATAATAGATAGGCAGTATTCGAAGAAGTTTCCTGTGGACGAGTGTAGAACGACTTTGTTTCTACTTACTCTGAGTCAGCGGCGTAGTCAGAAAATCGATTTGGTCGGGATTTGGTGATAATATAACTTACTGTCCAAATGGCATAATTACGAAACCGCCATCTTTGAAGTTTCAAAACTATGGAGAATAGGGATGGGCGATACTAGTATCGATACTGACGGTATCGATACTTTTCTACTAAGCATCGAGTATTTTTGTATCGATACTTCCATGTGCCATAAAGTATCGGTATCGATACTTTCTGAACGATACTTGCGCGTGGTATCGCTTGATTTTTTTTCTCTTTCGAGCATAAAAATCAAACTGGGGCTCTCCTCTGTAAACGTCGGATACAAAAAACTTCAGTATCAAAACTGCAAAATTATATCCGATTCTTACAAAGAAGTATTGTTTAATCGTGAACGTCAAAATATATGCAAGCCCCTGCCTTCGTGTTATTTATTTTAACCGGTTCTTATACTAGAGGTTCAAGTCAGCCTAGTTTTACAGTTGAGAACTTTTTAAGTGATTCTTATGCGGAAAGATCTAAGTCCGATTTTTACGTTTGAATTTTATTTCCGATTTTTACATTCTATTATATTTAAAGTGTAACGAAGCATGTTCTGTCCCTGCGTCTTTTATTTTCGGTCGTTGAATCAAAGTTTCCATTCCGGACTTTCGAGTTGAAGCCTGCGGTCAAACAGTAAATTCTGGATAAATATGTGAAATGGGTATAACGCAAATGAGAGCCTCTCTGTGTTTACTCCCTTTTCCGTCACTAACTGGGAAACATTGCGCAAAGATGATTCAAGAGTAGTCGAAAAAGGTACCGTTGGAATAAGAATAAATTGGCTCAATGTTCGCATTCCTCGCGTTATTCGGAAACTAGGTACCACGACTCCATCCTTTTATGAATTCTTTCTACAATATGTTCGTAGTATATTTTAAAACAAACGTCAACATACTGGAAAATAAAGAATACTTTCCAAAATGTCTATCCAGGACACTTTCCAGGACGTCTAACCAGATAAAACCAATGATTTGGTTCCATTTCTCATAGAATTTACGTCCGATTTTCACAAACTTGAATTCAAATAAAAGATTCAATATTACCATAAAATTTATATTAGATTCCATTCCGAACTCAGCTTTGATTCTGGTCACAGGTTGGCAGTCATATAGGCATTTCTCATATAAACGGCATGGTAGCTAATTGGTACAAAACCAATTAAAATAGGTATTTTTGCCTTTCTCATATAGAAAGGTTATGCAATCACTCTAAAAATCGTCAACCTAATCCCGGCCCGGAGTGCCGAATGCCATATGCCATTCGACTCAGCTCGTCGAGATCGGAAAATGTATGTGTGAGTGTATGTGTGTGCGTATGTGTGTATGTGGAAAAAAATGTCACCTCTGTTTCTCAGAGATGGCTGGACCGCTTTGCACAAATCTGGTCTCAAATGAAAGGTACAACCTTCCCATCGGCTGCTATTGAATTTTTTGTTGATTGGACTTCTGGTTCCGGAATTACCGGTTGAAGAGTGCGACCACACAGCAAATTCCCATATAAACTGAAATGAAAAATTCTCTAAGGTGGGAGTAGAGAAAAATTTCCAAATCGAATTTGTATTTTTGATGCCAAATGTCTTTAAAATAAATGGCAGCTTTTTGCCTTTCTCATATAGAAAGGTTATGCAATTACTCTAAAAATCGTCAAGCTAATGCCGGTCGATTCTTTTTTTACTTTTTTAGGCGTAGGTAGGAGTATCCAGTGAGGTGTTGCTACTTAAAAATTGAAACTAGTTTAAAATTTCTTAACAAGTTGAATATTTTCGGCAGGGTCCGGACCCCCCGGATCCTCTTGTTTGATCCGCCGCTGGTTTCAAGCGATGTTTCAGTGTTGACACATAGCATCTCAAGATCGTGGCTGTCGATCCATGGTATGTATGTTCAAATCGTACTGAATGTGTAATATACATTTCCACCATTTATTGAACATAACCAGCCATGGAATCGTAGTTTGGACAAATGAGAAAGGCACAATTGCACCACTAGGTGGATTAAAACAGGTTTTGGACACAATGTATCGACAATGCCGGAAGTTCCGGTGGAAATGACCTTATGGCAAAAATAAAGTCGCATTATACCATTTCACCATAGACTCCTATCGAATTTCATAATTTTATATTCCGGAAAAATGAACTGTGTTGTCTTGGTCAATTATGGAATATCTATATAAGTCAGATCCGTAAATTTTCCCAAGGCCAATATTAAAACCATATTGAAAATTTTGAGCGCCAACGAGTTTTGGTGTTTGAAGCAATCATAGGCACAATACTTGGCAATAAGAATTCTTCCTACGAGTTACGTGCAACACCATGATGGCCAACCCAAGTCTGAACCCACAGCCATTGATTTTGATAAATGATTTATTTGTTTATTTATTAATTTTTTGTTTGTTTGTTTATTTATTAAGGTTTTATCCCCAACGACCATTCGACTTTTCTGAATATAATATACAATTCAGGAAATAAATTACAATTCATCAAAACTAATAGAACAAAAAGCCATATATTGTTGCTGCCGTCTATTGCGAGCGCACGCTTTCCGTTTCTTGAATTAATTTCTTTCTTGGTTAGGAGCAATGGTCAGATTGGCCCTCTGCAGCTTGCTGATTATTCCATTTGCCTTCTCTCTCGCTCGTGTTTACGTCCATGTCGCCGTCGCTGGAGCTTTGATTTTCGCTGTTACATGTTTGGTACTTTTTGTGTTTTCGGATGACTTTGGCATACCCGTCTTATTGAGAAAATTTCGAAACTTGAGTCGGTCGGTTCGTCGCGTGTGAAGTGCAAAACTCTTCCATAAATTGCTGCCATTTCGGGACGTTTCTGAGTGTTTATTAGCTGGGAAAAAGTACCAAAGGATCATCGGACAATATGGGATACGTTGAAGAAAATAGATTCCTGACGTGGGACGACTCATAAAAGCGTTTTTCGAAGGTTTTTCTTCCTCGCAGAAGCATCATCAGGAGGGGAGACAAACGGAACGTACGAATATAACGAATACACCTCCACGTCCGCCGCTCATCACTTCTGTACGAACGCTGTTGCTGCGAACGAGAGTGTGAGAAGAACCAAGCTATTACAAAAGCGAGACGGACGAACCCACTGAAAAGTGGGTAGTATGCACACTACACGGAGAGCTTTATTTGATCATCGATGGCAGTTTTTTCCCTGTCTCGTTCTTTCCGCTGTAGAATTTGTGCGTTGGGCGTATTCAGCCTGTTAACTCGTTGGGTGCTTGCTGGAGGTGTATTCTGTGGGGTGCATGGGAATCGCGGCGAAGTGTGAGCGACGTGAGTAGGGGCTGTGTGGGCTCTGTGTGTTTTTGTTCCTCGGTGCATACTGAAACAGACATATGCAGACCTTCCATGTTTTCTATTTCGGCCTCTTATTCTGATGTGATTTTTATGTATTTTCTGGAGTATACTTCAGGTGAGTATTCGTCGGGTGGATGGACCGAGTATATCCAATGCGTGCGGTGAGGATGGAGGGATATGCTGTCGAAGACTGCATGAAGTTCTCTGTGTATCATTGGTAAAATAGAAAAACAGGTATATTTTTCTGTACATATAATCTAATTTATATATGAATTATATTATATTCAATTAAATACACTAAATACGTGTCAATTTCTTACGTCATGTAAGGAATCGAAAGTCTTATTGTAATGTTAAAATCCATTTGATACAAACATTACATTAAGGCGGGGCTGGTTGATGGAACGATTGCCTCGGAAAACGGTTTGCCCTGTATACGAAATGGTTAATGGATTCAGCAAATCAATTGAGCTAGCACCTACCCAAACCCTGGAATCAAATTATTTGCATGCATGTATCTTTTTTCTGTAAACCGCCGCCAGCCAGTGGGAGATGGGATAGGTTTCACACACACATACACACACACACTTTGCATAGCCGTCTTATTTCTTGTTTATTTATTCCCTAGGTATGTTAACTATTAGCTTGGCGATATCGTGGAATATTGTTCGTCCGGTATTAATTTGTTGGCCAGCTGTCTGTGGTGTATCAGCAGATGTCGAAGGCTGTTTGGCGGTGTTGGTTTCAGAAGATATTAATTCTTTAATTATTTTGGTACATGGCTTACCGTAGTGTGCCGTCTGATTACAGAACTGACACGTGGGCGTCTGCCTAGAATATGTGCATAGGATATGATCCACCCTCGAAAGTCCAGTAAGACGGTATAGGTTGGTTCAGCCGCATTCGCACCACCCGAACACCGTTGAAAATGCCAGGGAAAAAAGTTTCTCCAAAGGGCCATTTGTGACGGATTCCACTTCTCCATACTGCTATATGAATCTTTTAATATAATCAGTACTAGTGCGAGGTGGAAAATCGTGAAGGCGAATTTCTGTCAGATCAAGGTCCATATACACGGGCATTTTGTTTTTGACGTTTTGATATTCTCTGTCGTGTTGCATGTTGTTCTTCGCTACGAAGCTTTCTGCCTCGGCTAAGGAGTTAAACGTTATTAGCCCTACTTGTCTCGTATGATATAGTTGTATGTGTGAAATTTCTGTAAGAACAAGTTCCATTTTCACCTTGATTAACTGTTCCACCTCGCGCACTGTAGCTCTAAGACGGGTCTGCCAAAAGTCAATCGCGATTGTGTTTTCTCGTAATGGGAGAATTATATATATGTTACGCGTACACGTTAGAGCGGCGCGGGTGGTATTGTTTGTTTGTATGCTATTAGCAAGCGGTGCGCTTTTTGACTTCAGATCTGTGCGAAAATGAGATAAGGAAGCAGATTGAACTCTACGATAATATTGCTCTTCCCTTATGAGGCACGGACATCAGAAAATTGTTTTATAGAAAAAGCACGAGGAACACCACCGACCCAGGGTAATCCAATTTATTCTTTTAAAATTAAACCATTTGAAATTAATATTATATTGCTTGGCTTTGCAGCCCACGATTACTGATGGTTAAAAAAATTGTGACAGTCCAATACAAATATTTTAAAGTTATAGTAAACATAGCCAACCATGGAATCCTAGTGAAAGGCACTATTGCATAGTAAACTAAAACGGGTACATCTTTTCTGTTGATGATGTATTCTTTACAGTTTCTAATGTTTGTTTTTCCTCATTTCATTTTCCAATTTTGCAGTTTCCCATTTTTTTAAATTTCAGAATAAATTATCATTTTGGATTACTGTAGGTTTCTCCAATTAACATTCATAGATAAACACAAATTTTTTTTAAATTACAGATTTTAACAAATTTTAAATATGCATTTGTTTATTACCGATCGATAGTATTGAAAGTATCGATACTTTTCCTCCGATACATCGATACTCAGTATCGTAATAATCCAAAGTATCGCGATACCGAAGTATCGATACTTTTTTCAGTATCGCCCATCCCTAATGGAGAATAAGTTTTTCAAAAAATTGTAATAGAGTTCTTTAGCGAATTTGTTGAGACTTTCATTTAAAACAACTTTATTGTAGGCATGAATACTACGTATATGGAGTATATCGAGTTATAAAATGATTTTTTTCTAAAATAACTTTCTATTGTGAGCTTCATAAACTCAAGCTTTGGATAAAATGTAAATTTAATCGTCTATAAACAATAGAAGATATTTGTCATAAACAGTAAAATCATAATAATTTAATTTAAAATTAAATAGAAATAGCCTAAAATATGTTAATACCTTGAACACATGGAGCCTTCATGTCTTCAACAAAGTGGTTTGTAATAGCACTTCCCAAAATTTTGCTGAAGACATTAAGTCTGGAACTAAATTCCTTTGGAGAGTAAATTCGCCATAAATTCTTCTTGGAGGATATAACGTTAAAATTATTTTATCAAATGATGTGCTGATTAACGTTTGTAAAATTCATCGAAGATACTAAACCTGCGCAATTGACGAAACGGAAAACGCTATTTTTCATAAATTCCCCTACTTTTGGAAGGTGGTTTTCTCGTTATAAATTCTATAACGTTTTCATCTCAACTCGACGCATTCACAAAATAAAAACGTTTTCAGCAAATGTTGGAGGTTATGCAATTCTTGGTGAGCAGTTCTAAGTTTCATAGACATTAACGCAATTTCAGTTTCGCTTCCTATTAAAAAGACCCTAATCCATATTACAGTACACCCCTTCAAAACTGAACTCAATATGATAAGAAATTATGATTATGATTGATTTCAAAACTCTGGAATGACTTTCTATTGGTCAGTATTTGATATTGATGTTATTAGACAACTGTGAGATCAAGACCAATAGATCAGTTACAGATCAGGATCGCACTTTCACAATTTTTCAAAGGTTCTCATGATGTTTCAAACAATAGGTTATCAATGTACTGATCAGATAATTATCATTGTAATATTGAATTAAATCAGTCAGCATCAATAAATTTTTATCATCAATCCAATTATTTTTTTTGTGAGGGGGGGGGGGGGTGGTTAAACCCCCAAAGTATCCGATTGGCTACACCACTGCTTGGAGTTGCTTATTTCGCTCTTCATTTTCCGAGATAGGGTGATGAGCCTATTTTGGCACCATTAGGGAGAGGGTCGCACTATTTTTGAACAACTTTAAAAGAAGCCATATTATCTATAACCTTTCTCAGAATAAAGTATCAGTGTACTGTTTCTTAAACATCTACATAATGCTTATTTAGCAGAATTGCCTCAATTTTCAGCATAAATGAAAAAAAATGTTCCATGCTGTGCATCTATTCCCACCTCAACGATCCAATTAACGCCTCATGGGTGTGCCAATTTCCACCTCATCGAAAAACAATCTAGTTGAAACGCAATGCCTCATATTCCATTTGCGTCGATTCTAACTAGGTATCCAGATCATGGACGCCAACGTGTGATTTGTCAAACGAATCATTCTGCTTTTTTCAGCCGATCAAAACAAACGTAAACATCACGCACATCAATGAAACTCATCAGCTGTTAGTAGAAGAGCGCCCAGAATTGCGCACGCAGAAAAAAACCATTCGAAGGTTAGCAACTGGAATGACAAATTTCACATCACACATTGCTTTCTCCCGATCCGAATGGTATGTGCAGATGAAAATAAAATATCTGCAATCAACAATTAGTTGAATAACTTGAAGTAATTGATTACTTATACCTGAAATTGCATTACATTATATTTACAAGTTCATGTTTTGGTTTGGCCGCACTGGTGATTCTTTTCTGTATGATGGATACAAAAAGTTGGATTTGATTGTGGTAGTGTATCAGCAAAACATGCCAATAATAGGAACCCCCGTATTTAGTTTTATCCTATTATAACACTAGGCCTATTCTAGTGTTTGACGAGTGATTTTAAAGTGAAATTAACGTAAAAAGATTCTCCAGCTAAAATAAAGGTATGTAACAGTGCAATGTTTAGTATATTTGTGCTGGAATAACGAGGTATGAGGCGGTAAATGCTGGCTCGTAAGTGTTTATTTTGCTAAGCGCCGTTGCATCCAGTTTCGGTTCACTACGTGAGTGAGGCGGATTAGTAGATATTTCAATAAGGTGATTTTGTTTTAATTAAAAGATGGATTTAGAGGATAGTTCTAAACACATATGTGCACAACAAATAAAGAATATAACTTGAGCTTATTTTTTCTCACCTGCTTTAGCCAAATCGATAGTGTCATTATCTCATATGCTTGGTTCGAAACCAAGGGGTACGAAATAGGGTCACAATAGGCTCTACTGCCATAATAAGCACATCACCCTATGTTTCAGATCGATCCGATGGTTATAAGTCAGAAGGTTCGCGCAAATGAAAAATTTTGCGCCGATAAGTGATCAAGTTCCATCTAGACAACTTGGAATTGTTCGGTGGTTATTCTAGCGATTGTTTCGTTTTATCGAAATAATATTTCGCTCATTTAAATGGATTATTACTATATTGAACAATAAATAGGCGACAAAGGGTAGTCCATAAACAACAAGCCATAACTTTTAAAATATTCGAAATATGTATTTGATGTCTTCAGTAAAGTTGTTCGCAAACGTAAGAGCTACAAATTTGCTGAAGGCATTATTTCAATACAATTACTTTCAAGAAAATTTATGAAAATATCTCACTCTCAGGGAGGTTAATCAGTAAAATCACAATACCAAAAGAAAGGGCATATTCTATGTTTTAAATTCTCCGAAGATACTATTAACCTAAAATTATCCGTTTTGGCGCTAATAATACATTGAATATTTTTGGTCTTATTTCTGGCTAATGTGCAGCATTTTTTCGCTCTTGTGTTTTTTGTAGAGAGTACCCACGACCGAACATTTTTTACTTAGAGCTTAAAACTGAAGTTTTTTCGATCACTTAAAACGATAGCAAGAGTCATACGTAGGATTTTCTCGATATTTTACTTTTTCCTTTTAATCGAAAACTGCTTAAATTGTCATAAAAATTGACACAAAATACCCTTTTAAAAATTTCCAAAAAAAAAATCCTACGTGCGTCGCTGGGGAAAGCAATTTTGAACATGCTGTGCAAATTTCAGAACAATCAAAAATAGTTTATTCGAGTTACATTTCCGGTCAGCTGTGCTTTCGAGAAAAAAAATGCGGTTTACATTTTCAGTGCACTGAGGGCTACATAAAATTAAAACGTTTGTGTGCCTTCCATGTTTTGACATATCATTTTTAAGACTCTAAAACACATTTTAGCCAATCAGTTTTGGTTTCAATTTTTCAAAAATTGTGCAGTGGTTACTTAAAGCCATCTTATTTGAACCGTTAGTTTTAACTTTGGTCTGTTCGTTATATGTTGTGCCACTGCGCTAGAGCCCAAAAGCCGTATTTAAGAAGACAAAACTGTTTGCGCCCCAACTGTTAGCTTATGATATATGGCGTCTTCGGAAAACTTGTTTGGCTTTATTCTGGATTAATAGAATATTAGGGTGGTTCTTGTGATTCGGGCTTTTCTGGTACTAGCTTTTTGGATATATGAAATAATACTACGCAATGTTCTACAGAATTTTAAAACTATCTAGTTAAAGCAACTTGGATAAATCTATAAAGCCGTCCTATATCAATGCTTTCAACGTTCGAGGTGCGATGGTTAGAGAAGGGCAGGGAGCACGTATGCCCTCGCACACTTCTTCCCAGTCATGTAATATTTATGATCGAGCATGTTTCGCGCTTTGTATCGTCATAAATATCGTAGAGAAGCGGGGAAAAGTATTCACTTAGTTTCGTGTGCGACCTCCCCATTTATCTCGCCCAAGTCCAATCATCCGGCAGTATGCGGACGACTTTTTCGTTGCTTTTTACTACTTCTACTTCTGCTGATGGATACGACTCTGGCAAAACAGCACCCGGTTCTTCCATTCACAACCAACTCACGCTATTTGCTATTTGAGGTAATGGAATCCCAACGCAACGCAGCGCGAACACAACGGTGGGAAATATGATAAAAGCTTTTTATGTGCTTCGCAACGTGTGTATCGCTTTCGAAGGAGGCGCAAGCCTGGCGACACTGAGACAAAGAAAAATCACCCGGAATTTTAAATATAGAAATCCATAAACGTCGAATTGAGTTATGATGCTCATTACTTTGTTGTGTCGAAGCGTGAGAATCGATGGCTTGCATATCCATACGAAAGCATGTACGCTGCTACATTATCTTGCCTGTACAAGGATTCGTGTCAAAGGGAAAGCTCAATATCAATATAAAGCAGTGCCGTGCTCAGAATGGGAAACCATTTGTTTTGAGAGAGAGAGAGAGAGAGAGAGAGAGAGAGAGAGAGAGAGAGAGGGGAAAACCGTCTTTTTATTCTGTAAGTGGAGAGGTTTTTGCCGAACGAAATAAACGTTATCTCGATAATTTTCGCTATTCGTCCTGATCACAGCAAAGTAGGTCAAAGGCACGTACAAATTCTATGGAAAAGTATCTATTGAAAAACAACTTTTGATGTATATTTCAGCGAACATACAAAACCATCTTATGTACGGCCTTTTCTAATAGTCAGACATGGTGAAAATGCTGCACCAAAAAAAAACTTCCGCGAGCATCGTCGTACCTTCTGGTTCAATTGTCTGCTGAAGTAATGAAATATGTTCATTTTTCTGCAATCTGCAGTCTACTCGGTGGGCATCCGCACGTGATGCAAGGCGAGAAGTTTGTTGCTTCCACTATCAGAGCGCTCGGTGGAATTGGGAGAAACCCAGCACATCTTTGATGTCCCCGTCCACGTTCATCCACTGAATTTTTTGTGTGCAGTAGGTTAGCTGGTGTGGATCCATGTTTCTACGGCGAGGTGAGCTGATGAATAGAGATTATTAATTTCTCCACGGTGCATACGAAATTAAAATACTCACATCGCTGCTCCTGCCAGGCCCTGCAGTAATCATTTCACTGTGCTGCTGTTGACGCCGCTTAATTATTCGGTAGGCGGCCTTTAGATTGCAGATAGGTCCTTTTTAAAATGCGCAACACCTCTGGGGAGTGTCTCTGTCGTACGCGAATGCAATTGCAATTAAGAAAATTGTAATCTCATTTTCAATTGCATTCTTAGGGTAGCAGCATCGGGTTTTGGCTTATCTGCTGGGAAGAGTGTTTCTTTTCGCTCGGGGTTAGGACCAATTTCTGAACCGAACGGATGGTACAAAATTGCTGAAACCACTCTAACTTATCCAGGAAACCTCTTTCATCACACTATTATATTCTCATTAATTAAACACTGGTGCAATGGAATCGTCTCTCCGTTCCGATTCACCGTCTAGCAGTCGTTCGTTGGTTCGTTCGAGTCCGTACAAATAAGAATGGTAAAAACTTTCACCTGCTCGGTGGAGCGAACCGACGGAATTCACTTATTCAGGAAATTTTTGTCCATTCCGTCCTTTGTCGAGCTCTTTGGGGATCGGAAACAAACGGTAGAGAAAATTATCTTCAACTTTCTGACATGCTTGATGCGGGAATATTAAAAAACCGTTTACAATTAGCGTTGGAGATAATTCAAAAATAATATTAATGGTAAATTAATTCGAGCTGTTTAATTTACAGATTGCTTTTTCTGGTTTTGCTTGTGCGGGGAGCATTATTATTTTTTTTTGTGCTGAAATTTATGCGAAGAAAATTCTTATTGTTTAGCATAGATAACAAAATTGTCTTCACTGGAAATCTTTCTTTTGATAATACGATTTTGATGTTTCCGTCATGAGTCGCATTTCATCGCGTTTCTGGTCTTCGAAGTATGTGTACAGACAGCTCCTTAATTCTATGTTTAAAGGTAGTCTTAATTATGTTGAAATCATATTGGTCAGCT
Source organism: Topomyia yanbarensis (assembly GCF_030247195.1). Lineage (NCBI taxonomy): Eukaryota > Metazoa > Arthropoda > Insecta > Diptera > Culicidae > Topomyia > Topomyia yanbarensis. The sequence goes on along the minus strand of NW_026683647.1, from coordinate 77,281 downwards.
ACATCATTAAAATTACTGCAGCACACATTCAACGGATTGTTCAGAGCGAAAAGTGTACGTTACCTCGGATTCCGAAAATCGGTTCTTCTGGATGGTCTAGGTGGTACGGTGATTCGAAGCAAGGTATAGCAAATCGGAGCTATCAACACGGTTTCTCAGAAGATCAATGCCGTTGCAACATTATTCTCTGACTTGCAATCGTCGGTAAACATAGAATGCATCACACAGTGTTTAAAACGTCGTTTTCGTGCTCATAATTAATAGCTTCTAAACCATTAACTTCAGAACTATTGTTTGTTCGAATTTAAAAAAAATATCGTTCAGTGGTTCAGTGAAATTTATTTTCCAGACAAATTAAGATAGAGATTTTGTGTCGTCAGCAAAGTTATTACAAAAGACCTAACCTACCTACGTTCTTGGAATCTCCTAAAAAGTTGTTTGCGGTATCGAAACACGGCACAAAGTAATTTACAATCTGTTGAATTTTGATATGCTAAATAAAGTAAATTTGGAATATTTTGACCGTCGCTTCCTGAACTTAACGATTTTATTTTTATTTTTGAAATATTTATTAGAAATCAGTTACAACATTCTTGTAAAATATTTTAACGTATGCTAACACACCAACACAAAAAACAGAATAATTCATGTTTTTATAGGATTAAGAGTGTTTTCGAAACCAGCATTGCAAAAAATCCAACCACAAAATTCCATGAAATTTGATCCATGTTTCTCCATTTTTCCATTTTATTTATTTCTGTATGGATTTTTTTATCTTGTTAAAATTTTATTGATCTATTTTTTCAAGTTGTGGGTTTTATTTGTATTTCTACAATTTTAAGATTCTGCTTTTGTTTATCTATTTCCATACTTCTTTTTTTCGAGGAAATTCTGCTTTCATTATTTTATTTTGCCTACTGTTTCATATTTTAATACCCTGCTTTAATTCATTCCAATTTGTCTTATTGTTTAATTATTTACCTTTCTCATATTTTCTTCCTTATTTTCAAGCTTTTTGCTTACGTTTTTCGAAGTTTTATTTTCCCATTGTTCATTTGATATAATTTTATTTATTTTTACAAATTTTCCTTAAGCTTTAATTCGTTATTGCTATTTCTTCATTGTTTCCATTTAACCTATTTTGAAAGTACTTTTTCTGTTGACCATTTTCCTATACATTTACTTTGAATTTTTATTTTTATTTTTTGGTTTTCCTAAACATTTGATTTATCTTTTTTTGACACTATGTGCCCTTTCAAATTTCATTTTTAGCGTTTTTTCCATTCTTTAAAAAATTTAATCCATTTTATTCATTTTCTTCGTGTTAATTTCTCCATTTTGTGTGTTTCTATAATATACCATGTTGGCTTTTTTCTAATATTTTTTGTTTTACATTTTGTCCGTTTGCTCCGTTTTTGTTTAATACTTCCAATTTCCTTTATTTTTTCGTCTTTTCATCATTCATTGTCCAGTTTTTTTCAAAATTTTCCGGTTCGTGATTTTTTTTTAATTTCTCTATGGTTATTTTATTTTTGTCTTTTATATATACTCCTCTAATTTTATGCATTCTTAACGTTTTATTTACTTTTCCATTTTGCCCATTTGCCCATTTGCTATTTTGCCCATTCGCCATTTTGCCCATTCGCCATTTTGCCCATTTTCCATTTTGCCCATTTGCCATTGTGCCCATTTGCCATTGTGCCCATTTGCCATTGTGCCCATTTGCCATTGTGCCCATTTGCCATTGTGCCCATTTGCCATTGTGCCCATTTGCCATTGTGCCCATTTGCCATTGTGCCCATTTGCCATTGTGCCCATTTGCCATTGTGCCCATTTGCCATTGTGCCCATTTGCCATTGTGCCCATTTGCCATTGTGCCCATTTGCCATTGTGCCCATTTGCCATTGTGCCCATTTGCCATTGTGCCCATTTGCCATTGTGCCCATTTGCCATTGTGCCCATTTGCCATTGTGCCCATTTGCCATTGTGCCCATTTGCCATTGTGCCCATTTGCCATTGTGCCCATTTGCCATTTTGCCCATTTGCCATTGTGCCCATTTGCCATTTGCCATTTTGCCCATTTGCCATTTTGCCCATTTGCATTTTGCCCATTTGCATTTTGCCCATTTGCCATTTTGCCATTTTTCCCATTTGCCATTTTGCCCATTTGCCATTTTGCCCATTTGCCATTTTGCCCATTTGCCATTTTGCCATTTTGCCCATTTGCCATTTTGCCCATTTGCCATTTTGCCCATTTGCCATTTTGCCCATTTGTCCATTTGCCATTTTGCCCATTTGCCATTTTGCCATTTTGCCCATTTGCCATTTTGCCCATTTTCCATTTTGCCCATTTGCCATTTTGCCCATTTGCCATTTTGCTCATTTGCCATTTTGCCCATTTGCCATTTTGCCCATTTGCCATTTTGCCCATTTGCCATTTTGCCCATTTGCCATTTTGCCCATTTGCCATTTTGCCCATTTGCCATTTTGCCCATTTGCCATTTGCCAATTATGTACATAAGAAGCCTCAATTTATCCCTCAAAACTCTTGTGAAGTGGCCAAACAGTACAGATAATTGATTTAGACACATTTGGAGAAGATCAAAACAAAATTTCAAATAATTGGACAACCAACAGCAGTGGTGCTAGAAAAAATGAATATTTTATCAATAGTCAGAGCATCAATCGGTTTCAGCTTAATAATTTTTTTCTCAAGCGTCAGATCGTTTCGTGGTTTTCGAGATTTTGTTTCTTTGTTAAATTTCCTATAAAAGCCACATAACGGTTTATTTTTAGGAAGCAATGGGCGACTCATGGAGGAATTGTTTTGTGAAAGTTCATTTTCCCATACAAAATCCCATGTAAACTTTAAACAGCCGGCGCAAAAATATAGTTTCAGGGATCGAGCTAAGAATTTGCACAGTTGTTCTAGGATTCAAATGGTACCTAAAAAGTTGCTCGGAGCTGGAATGTAATTTTTGTCCCACCCTACTAGACACTAGTAGATATTAAGTGCATCTATGTGATTATTATCGAAAAGTGGAAATTTGGCTGTAGACATAAAAAACATCTAACCGTAATTTTCTCTTCCCAGTAAAGGTTTTGGACATCGGGATAGCTTCCTTGTGATCTACCAGCTGTCGATCATCCGTTAGCAGCAAAGAATATATAGATTACATCTAATTGTTTTCGCCGACGATTTCTATGACGCCCGCTCATCAAATGTTTACACTCTAACGAGCTAGCCTTGTATATGCAAGCCGTGATTTTGACATGATTTTCAAAATTGTTCATATTACTGACAGGGCAAAGTATTCGGATTTGCATATTATTAATGGCTCTTACAATTCAAATTGACTACAAAATGGAGAATTTTGCAATTTAAATTTTTATTTCATTGGAAAGTTATAAGAAAAAAGAACAAAAGGGGGATCAAGTATACCCACTCTCCCCTAATCTAAAACCTGAAACTTACAGAATGTAGTTACAATTCTGTTTGCTTCAAGAATCGATAAATTCGTCTGTACTAGAAGAATCTGCTTACGAAAATTTCAATTCGTGAGTTCAGTGATCCAAAAAGTATCCATCATATGAAATAGGATTTGTAAAAGACTATTTAAATTCCACAAGTTTGTTTTTTTATCAATCACATGTATAAATGATAACTGATTAGTTTAATTAGTTAGTAGGTCTCATAATTCATGTTCCATTATTAAATTAAACGTGTCAATAAATAAATTTAGCGCCAAATACTCAGAACTGTTAATGGTGACAGGACATCAGAACAGGCCAAAACAGAGTTGAACTGTCGCCTGTTAGATCAGAAATTTTTGGGGCACATTTTGACAACCTATTTGAGATGATAAACTTGGGATTGAAGCTAAAATATTCCTGTCCAGGGTGTTAACAGTAGACTTACAGTGAGTGAGATTGCTAAATCTGGAGGCTTTTCAAGTAAGCGAGCACAACATATACTAACAGCCGATTTGAATATGAAAAACCTGTTTTAATCCACCTAGAGGTGCAATTGTGCCTTTCTCATGTCTCCAAACTATGATTTAATAGCTGGTTCGTACAATATAACATTATGGAAATGTCTTTCATTCTTATTACACTTGGTAAGTATATATAAGAGCACCTTTTTGCATTCATCGCGGTATCGGTTTGAATCGGAGTTTTCTATGTGATCGCACTCCACAACCCGTAACTCCGGAGCCGGAAGTCGGATGGAGATGGAATTTAATATCAGTTTCCGGGAACGCAACACCTTTAATTTGAGACTAAGTTGATCAAATCGATCTAGCCATTTTCGAGGAACCAATATAACCGTTATTCTGAATGTTGATGCTCCCGGATCCGTCGATGGTGGCCAGTGTGGCCAAAGAGACTTTGAATGACTGTTGGTGACCTAGATCTACAAATTCAACAGTTGTGTTTACATTTTGGAAAAAATTTCACATTTTTACATTCATCGCAGAATTCGTTAGAATCGGGATTTGCTGCGTGATCGTATGTATGACCCTGTAATTCAGGAACCAGAACTCGGATCCACACAAAATTCAACAGCAGCTGATGGATCTTTCATTTAAAATCAAGTTTGTCAAAATCGGTTCTGAAAATCCGAGAAACCGATGTGGACAAATCAAAAAAATTTGTTTTGTAACCATACTCTTCAACTTCAACGGAACAAGATGTCGGTTGAAAATGAAATTCAGTAGCAACCTATGGCAATATTATAGCTTTCATTTGAATCTTAGTTTGTAAAAATCGGTTCAGCCATCTCCGAGAAACCGATGTGTACATTTTGTTAACAAATCCGCACATACACACACATACATACATACATACATACATACATACATACATACATACATACATACATACATACATACATACATACATACATACATACATACATACATACATACATACATACATACATACATACATACATACATACATACATACATACATACATACATACATACATACATACATACATACATACATACATACATACATACATACATACATACATACATACATACATACATACATACATACACACGTACATACACACAGATATTTTGCGATTTCGGCGAACTGAGTCGAATGTTATATGAGACTCGGCCCTCCGGGCCTCGGTTAGAAAGTCGATTTTTGGAGCAATTGCATAACCTTTCTATATGAGAAAGGCAAATAATAATATTTAATTAGCTTAATAAGCATGAGTTCAATGTTATCTTCATGTGATTATAATTTGGAAAGGTTGGTGGAATGGGTTTGAACGTGTAGAGAATGGGGGGTTAGTAGAGTGGGAGTGGAGGATGCGTCAGAAATCCTTCATCTTATTTCGGTATACGGGGTGGATGAAGGAAATGCGGGCGTGAGGGTGGTCCTAGAGGAGGGGAGTGATGAAAGAGGGAGGTGTAAGGGCAAGGCGGGGAGGGAGGGGGGGGGGGCGGCGACGCAATACTCAACTGCATATTTTGCCTTCCATTTGAGACTTGGTTTGAGAAAATCGGTTCAGTCATCACCGAAGAACCGATGTGACTTTAATTGTGGAATATGCCCGGAATTCCGGACTTCCGGAATCGTCGATAGTGAACAATATATTCAAAGAATGTTTGATTGGCAATTAGTGATCTAAATCTGCGATTAGAAGTAATTTGGTGACCATTTCAATAGTTTTTAGCCTCTGAGGTATTACGATTGTACCGATTTATATGGGAAATTCCAGTGTATCCTTACTAACACCCCTGTAACTCCGGAAGCAAGAGTCAGAACCGAATGAAATTCAGCAGCAGTCAATGGTATTACTGTATCTTTCATTTGAAATCAAGTTTGTAAAAATCGGTAGAGAATTCATTGAAGAATGGGTGTGAGATTAGTTTAGGAACTTGGCGGGTTCCCCGGGGGCGTCATGAACTGTCATAGGTGTCCAATGTGGTCAAAGCTGCTTTGATTGATCATTAGTGATCCAGACCCGCAAACTAGAGTAATGGTACATCAATTTTAATATGTTTTACATCATTTGAACATCATGGTGGTACCAGTTTACATGGGAATTTGCTATGTGACCGCACTCTTTAACCCGTAACTCCGGAACCGGAAGTCGGATCAACTAAAAATTCAATAGCAGCTTATGGGAGCCTTATACCTTATACCTTTCAGATGATACTAAGTTTGCGAAAATCGGTTCAGCCATCTCTGAGAAAATTGTGTGAGTTTAAATGACACACACACATACATACACACACAGACATTTGCCGATCTCGACGAACTGAATCGAATGGTGTATGACACTCGGCCCTCCGGGCCTCGGTTAAAAAGTCGATTTTTACAGTGATTGTATAGCCTTTCTTTATATGAGAAAGGCAAAACATCTGTAACGAACGCGATAGTTACGATGTGTTTAATTTAATTTCTAGTAATTTTCTTTCGTCTCCGGTGTAGACCTCCACAATAGCAAGCATATTTAATTTCAAATAGAACCCTATGGAGATAAGATTACTTACCGCGCCAGTAGAATCAGGGATGAAAGTCATAAATGCATTTTTTAGTTTTCTCTATTCCTGGAACATGAGCGGCATAGATTAGGACGAAAGGCATTGTTTGCACTTTCTGCTTTAGGCAATTTTGAGGTGCCGTCTAGACGGCAGAAAGATAAGGAAATAAATAGCAATAGCACAGGTCTCCTAAATAAACTTTGTAATTGCCGCGTCATACATAGATCTAGAAAGCTAGGGATTTTGTCTCTCTCTATTACATGAACAAATCTTATTAGTTATTAAGAAAATTTGCATATAAATCTTATTTTTTGAATATAGTGATATGTAGTCCAATTCTAACTGTGGAACGTGCTAGTTGTGTTTTCCGAAATCCGTAGTAAGTGTTAAATCCGAAAAACCGAAGCAGGTATGTTGTGTATATCCGAAAGGCCGTAATATCACCATTAATTCAATAGGATCCTTTCGTTCTTATGGGCAAACGCACGCCTTTTCCGAAGGAAATCCGATTTGAATTAATCTTATAACGACGTAGCCCGGCCAGCTACAACATCAGCAGCGCGTATTGAACCGTACCGCAATCCAAATAATTTTTAACGGCAATTCGTAACTGATTATGGAACGTGGACCCATTACTATACATCAAAAGTGAAATGACCGTCAATTCAGTGCATTAAGAAGGGAGAACCCGTCCCAATGATGGCCAAAAACAGTTCAATCGACGGGAAATGCAATGCTTCTTCTTTTCTGGGATAGCAAAGGAATTATCGTGGTCGATTACTTGGAAGAGAGAAAATCCATCAATAGATAGTAGTAGTACTACGCCAAGCTAATGCACAACTTAGAGTCTTTAATTAAAGAGAAACGCCCTGGTTCGATGAAGCGGGAAGTACTCTTCCATCACGACAACGACCTCGCCTACGGTTTGAAAAACTAAATAAAACTAACTATGGTATTACGACCACTAACAATATTCACCTACCTTGACATTATGCGATTTCCTGTTTTTCTAAAATTTAAATCTCATCTCACCTGAAGAAAAATTTAAATATCATCTCACCTGGAGAAAAACACGTCGGAAGTAGCGCGCTGTATTCGTACAATGATGCGCTATACAGTTACTTCCGACATCATGGATTGGCACTAAACAAGAGAAAAAAACGATTGTCGCTGGTTGGATTTTCTGGGTTTCAACTGTGACGATAGAGACCTAAGAACAGTACGTTGGAAAATAAATTGTGAATGCCTAAGTACGCACTTTTCATATTTGGGCCAGCGACTCTATAACCATCCTCGTACTTACCTTACCCTCTCGTCTTGGAACAATCAGCTCCAGAATAACTTACTTCCTTAACTGCAGCATAATCTACAGAAAATAGCTGTAGAACGTCTTTGGTATTCAAGTTCAAAAATCAATTTCAACGTGCCTAATTTGTAACGGTTTTTGTTTAATTTTAGATTAGGAGATATTTTTTAAAGATATATTACTTAGAAAAAATAGACATAAAATGACCCACGCTTACGGTTGTTAACAGGCCCGACGAGAGGGGGGGTCAGGGGGGGCAACTACCCTGGGGCCCGGGTCTATTTTGGGGGCCCGCATTTTTAACTGAATTAAATTTATTTTAATTTAATTGATGAGGTTTATTGTTTCTGTCGACACTGCAAATATATTACAATCAACTACTTCAACTTTAGCGGCATTAATTGGGTTCGCAATAATACATCATTTCTGTACCCAGACTCATCACACTCATCAACTAACACGTGTATCACTCAGCTACTCGACGGTTACAGCACCGCGGGGCTAGTTCAACTATGTGACGTCACTAATGACAACAACTGTATTTTGGGTCTTTGCTTTGGAAGCCAGGAGCTCTCCGATCACTTTGCCGTTTGTCGTGCTCCAGCTCCTCTCGTTAAACTATGCCAACACCACCCTGCTCTTCATTGTTTTCTCCGAAAATGTGTACCTTGTACATTCGAAGATACCACTGAGAAGCTGACATATGCCTATCGCAAGACAGATTTTCGAGGAATGCACCTTTTCTTGTCTCGTATCAATTGGAATGAAATCTTGCCACAATCTGATTCAAACGCAGCGGCTGAAATTGTTTCGAACGTACTGATTTATGCTATCGACCAGTTTACTCCTAAAAAACTCAATCATGGCTGTGAATATCCTCCATGGTCGAATCGTACACTAAAAAAGTTTAAATTGGCCAAAAGGTCAGCTCTAAAAAAGTTTTCGAAATACCGATATGCTAAAGAATCAGAATCTTCTTAAATCATTGTTACAAGAGACTTAATAAGTCTCTCTTCAATTCCTACCTTCATCGTATTCAGAGCCACCTTCGTAACAATCCAAAAAAGTTTTGGAATTACGTTAATGAACAGAGGCGTGAGTCAGGTTTACCCACTTCTATGTCGCTGGGTGATTTAGAAGCGACTTCATTGCCGGACATCTGTGAGTTATTTCGCCAACAATTCAGCTGTGTTTTTACCAATGATACTCTTAATAATCAACAAGTCTCCGCAGCAGCCGACAACATTCCCCGTAGGACTAGTATTGGACCTAATTTCACGATATCTTCCGATATTGTACAAAAAGCTTGCATAAAACTCAAGTGTTCTAACACTCCTGGACCTGACGGAATCCCATGATCTATCATTAAAAAATGCTCGTCGTCGCTTTGCCTACCTCTGTCCGTCGTTTTCAATATATCGTTAAGTTCCGGAGTATTTCCTACCATCTGGAAATCATCTTACGTTTTTCCGGTTTATAAAAAAGGATCCAAAAGCGAAGTTCCCAATCACCGAGGAATCGCATCTTTATGTGCACTATCGAAATTATTGGAGCTCATCGTTCTCGAGTTTTTGACACATTGTTGTTCTAGATACATATCAGAAACTCAACACGGTTTCATTCCCAGGCGATCTACTTGCACTAATTTAGTAGCCTACACCTCATTTATCGCTCGCTCGTTACAGGATCAATTGCAGGCTGATGCAATATACACCGATCTGTCGGCCGCCTTCAATAAAATCAACCAATGGCTTCGATCTTACTTGTCAGGCCGTAAAATGTCTGTTAAAATCGGGAATCATTTATCCTCATCCTTCGACGTAACGTCCGGCGTACCTCAAGGCAGCCATATCGGTCCTTATATTTTCCTTCTATACATAAACGATCTGGATTCATTGATTAAGTGCTTCAAGGTGTCTTATGCCGATGATTATAAGTTATTCCATATAGTTAAAAGTTACTCTGATGCTTTGTTTTTGCAATCTCAGTTAGACATTTTCGCTAATTGGTGCATGACTAACAGGATGGTTTTGAATGCCTCGAAGTGTTCTGTGATTACGTTTGCACGAAAACGCTCCATCGTAACATTCGACTACACTATCTTGCAAAACAAATTAAAAAGAGAAACTACAGTGATAGATTTAGTGGTTCTTGTGGATTCAAAGCTTACATTTAAGGATCACATTGCTTTTATCTCGTCTAAGGCTTCGCGTAATCTAGGAGTTATTTTTAGGGTTACTAAGCATTTCACTAACGTAAAGTGCTTAAAAACGTTGTACTGCTCGCTCGTTCGTTCCACACTGGAATACGCCGCCGTTGTTTGGGCTCCTTTCTAGAAGAACAGCATTCAACGCATCGAGAGTATTGAGCGTAAATTTGTGCGTTTTGCGCTGCGCCACCTGCCTTGGAGCGATCCCTACAATCTGCCCAGATACGAAGATCGTTGCAACCTCATTGGTCTTGAAACACTGTCTTTGCGCCGCAATGTGACCAAAGCGTCTTTTGTCTCTGATCTGTTATTGTCTCGCATTGACTGCCCTGATTTACTCCGTCTTCTCAACATTGATATTCGCCTCCGAAACCTTCGTTCCTACTCTTTTGTCCGTCTTCCAGTGTCTCGTACTAATTATGGCAAAAATGAACCCGTCAGTAGCATGTGTAGAGTGTTCAATCAATGTTACAATGTCTTTGACTTCAATTTGTCTCGCACTTCTTTAAAAAAATTGTTTTCGCGCACCCTTTCCCAAACCTGATAGTGTTAGCCAATTATTTATGTTAATGTTAATACTTTACCTATGTAAGATAGAGTTTAAGAAATGTTTATTTTAAGCAGTGTTTAGTGTTAGTCATTGTATCATTTGGTTTGTTTGTTAAATGTTGATACCTAAAAGATAGAGGTTTTGTGCCTACGGGAGAAGGAGCTTTTGAAAATCCACTCCCGCGGGTTTTTCCCTCTCAATAATAATAACTACGTTCCAATCGTTCCGGTTTTCTGAAGTACGTGAACGTAACCCAATTAGATTCATTCAACAGTGCAATAGAACCATTCTGGTTTCATTTATCGCAAGTGTTTGTCAAAGTGTACAGTATGAAGTTGTTTACAATTTATCATATACTTAGCTAATGTTACTAATAAAAGTTGGATATTTTCGGAATGGGGTTGACAAGTAGATGACGAAAATCAATGAATGAAGCCACTTTGAAAACCAAGATGGCGAATTCCAGTTAAGACATCTCTATAACCTAAAATATTGACATTTTCGAAAAAAGATAATCATAGAATAGATATAGGTATATTGATTTGTGATGCGGATGATATGATTATAGAAACCTTCTCTGAACCAGAAGACGCTATATTGGCCTTCAAAAGGGCATCGCTCATCTACTCGGCAAACCCGCTTAAAAATACCCTCATAGTTTATACAGATATTGTTTGAAATAGCTCCAAGGTACCATTTCTATCATCTACTCATTAAGCCCGTTTCAAAAATTCCCAAATTGTTAGGGTTATCGAGATTATTGTTCAATCTGAAGTCTCCATTCTGGATTTCAAAAAGGTGCCAAATATCCATTTTCATCATGTACTTGTTAAGCCCGTTCCGGAAATACCCATATTGTTAGGGTTATCGATAATGTTGCTCAACCAACGAATTTTGATAAGAATGTGAAGCGAATTTTTTACGATCTAAATCCCAAAAAACGAACTAATTCAATTTACGAACCCTTGGCTTGGTCCGTAAATAGAGGTTCCAGTGTACACATTTGATGCAGAAAAATGTGGGAATTGAACTAGATACTTATTCTACCTATTAGTATTCACCAAAAGTTGAAACTCTTTCTCTCACAACTCTCTGTCTCAGTCTTTCTAACAGCAGACTTCGCTGTTGGATTCCATTCATCGCATTCGGAATGTTTTCTCTCTGAATGTTGGCGCAAATGTAACAACTGATTCCAAAACCGATTTTACCATGTTCAGAAACCAATAAAGAAAATTCGTTCAGGTCATAGTGACAACTGCAATCCAGTGCCTCAAAATCATCAACATGTACCAACAATAAGAAACAAGGCAGCATCAGTGGTGCGAAATTTTACATTCAGTTGCCTATTTCTGATTAATTTGCTGAATTCAATATTCAGTTTCAATGCTTCCCTCATTCATTCACTTCCAAACTGACTGAAATTTTATGCAGAATCGAATGGTTGAGTGCAGAGGAAATATAAATTCATTCACAAACCAAAGCATTCATTTGTTATTATGTGGACAGTTTGAAGGCAGAAGTTCTTTTACATTTTCGAGCATAACTGAACTGCATAATCTATATCTGGTGCACTTTTGCTTGATGATCTCAGAGCGGACGGACGAGGAAAACAAACAAACCTTCGATTCATCGCGGCGGGCATAAATAGAATTTTATTTCTCTTTCAAGCTCACGAAGGGTGGTCAATTTTTCTAAGCTCGGATTCTGAGCAGCATTAACGATGGTAGCATTAACGTGCGTCAAGGGAGCATGAACGATGGCGATATGGACTGTATGGCAATGTCGCAAAAAAGGTTTCCAATTGCAATGGCAAATCGGACGCAAGTCATTCTAATGGCCAGCCACAAACAAATATTCCTTTATTATTTTTATTTTTTCATCTATTACTTATTTAAAATACTGACGACTCTGGTAAGCTAACGCATTGAATCGTATCAAATAAACAATTTTCATAAAAAATAATTTAATTGAAACGGTTGCATTTGTATAGTTCCTCTAATCGATGTTGAAATAAGAAGTCATATATGGTACGGCCCGTCAGTACTTCGAACCCCGGGGCCCGGCGCGGCTCTCGACGGCCCTGGTTGTTAATGCGTCTTCAACGTTTCTCTAGGTTAAAATATAGATTCGTAGATAAAGAACAGCCGACCATTAAAGTATGCTCCAGCCTATCAACGAATTTCAACAAGTTTTCATTGTGTTGAAGAAAATGCAACCGATACTCGTGCCCACGATTGGTTTCAAAATACAGCTCTTCCGTCTTCAGTGTTGAGATGCAATTAAAACGTTGAATATTCAGGAAATAATTAAGCAATTAGCCCCTTCCCACGGTTGTATGTATATGGCAAACATATACGAACCCTGCCAAGTTTGCTAGTCTTGACTACGTTACTTTCGGGAGTTGCCTCAGAATCCCACCCATCGTGCCATGTGGTCCATGATGAAGATGCTGTGCTATTCTTCACGCAAAATGGAGCAGCAGACTTGCAGTGTGCACTCGTTGCTGTGCAATATGTACGGGCAAGTTTTTCTGTTACACGATATATGTTGCTTGTTAGACTTAAATGTGTTGTCGATAAGTGAAAGCTGATTGCCTGCTAAAATGGTATGGAGAATCGGCTTTGTTCTCTTGTAATTATTTTACAAGCAAATAGGGAAGCATGGTGAATAGATATCATAGATATTTACATTATGTATGAAATTTGAACAAAAGTTTTGATTGCGCAATTATTGAAGGATACGTAGAGCTTGCAAGCGCTCTCGGCTACTAATGGATTGGCAGGTTCCTGAAAAAGAAATTCTTTTAACACTACTACGCGAACCCCACAAATATCACGGAATAAAGAATTGATTAAAAATTAATGTGGGATTCGTACGCGATTAGGGGTGTTCGGACTCGAATCTCCGAATTTAAATTCTCAATTTGCATATTTATCTTAACCCATTTCCCGCGAGGGACAAATGAGAATAAGCAGAATAATTCTGGTGTGTTATACATAAAAAACAGCTTAATGTATGCTCCATTCATTAAGTACAAGAACCAATCCGAATATGTTCGTATTACGATAAAATCGCGTCATGTCTGATGATGCCATATGGCATCATGCGGGGTATGGGTTAAAATGATCCAATTGCATAGATCCTGAAAACAGAACCAATTCGGAGCCAGGATCAAAACATTTAGTACAGAAAGCTCAAACCCAGGCCTAGATAATAATAATGATTGATTAGTATCCTGCATGGGTTCGTAGCCTGCAAGTGAATACATTCTGCCAGCCGGAGTTCAAGCTATTGATCCTCAATATCAAAACATTAGAAATTCAGGGTCATTTGGAGTTGATGGCATTTTTAATCTCACACCAATATTTGATAGTTTATACTGATAAGCTTATGACTTTTACTAGTTTCGCTACCACGCTCTAGTTTTAGGTGTGATGAGTAATCAAATTCAGGCTCAAATTATCAGCATTAACCACTTTACTCTAGCAACAGCACTAAAAAAGTAATGTCTTACTATCTACCCCATCTTACTGATTTCTTTTCATCGTAGTTTTAAACTGATGATTGAATCCTGTTCTGCAAATGCAATCTACACCTGCCATCTATTGCATGGTCCCTTTCAAACGAATTCGCTACTACTTATGGAAACTCAATTGGCTGCAAAATATTCTTCTTGGTGAAATTACATAAACTTCTTTCACGTTCACTCCCTAACAGTAAAGAACTACAAAGAAAGTGGCATATATTTCAAAACTCCCCCGAAGGAAAAAGTCTTCTTTGTAGATCAACTATTAAATATATATATATTTCTTAAACATAATCAAATAGAAATAACGAACACTTTATTGTATGATCAAATTTATTTCAGGTTCTGCTCGTGCATCTCTCTCTCTCTCTCCCTGCAATTCTGCTACATTATTCATGCTGTTTTGTGAGTTGGTCTCTATGTTTTATTTCTTCTGTTATGTTGGTTGGTACTGGCAGCCAATCACCAGCCGCATGTTTCATGAAACAAAAAATTCTAACTCGAATCTAGCACTGCGTGGGATCCGTAAGTCAAGCCTCACATTTTGCACCACTTGCAAAAATTTGTAAAGGGAAAACTCAAACAACTTACTCCAGCAACCACACAGCCCTATCCACCGTATGAAATACTCTCTGCCGCGTTACGGTCCCGCACCGACTTTTTTTCGTGCTCTCCAGCGAGATGCATGGATGTAAAAGTCTAAGTAGGTACCTACCTAGATTCAAAACGAAAACTGGCATTGCCCGAGCGTCTTCCGAATTGTGTGCTGCAAATTTTCTCAGAATGCAATTTTATTTTGTGCATGAAAGAAAACCAAGGGGAAAGCTTGAGCCGTTAAAGAGCGCCCCCATTTGAAACGTCATCATGGGGGGTGAAGATTTGAGATAGAGTAACGTAGCTTTTCAAATTATAACCGATAACCGCTTGTTTAGTTAAATTAAATACGGATATGCTCGATATTTGCTAAAATATGCAAGAGCTTCATCTTCTCACCATCCCATGTGTTTACGAAATATATAAACAATTAAAACAATATAAACAATAATTATAATGAACTAGCTTGTACTGCCAAAGAAAGGTCCTGAAGTTTGTTGTTCTTGTGCTCCACACAATAAATTAAATTCATGTATCGAATAAGCCTCATACCATTCCAGCAAACTGTCACAATACGACCACCATATTGCTTTTTCATTGTGTTGTTCAAAACAGTAACGACGCTGAATCCCTCTAAAGACTCGACATGTCAATCGTTTGTTTACCATTTATCTGTCAGTGTCATTCCAATCGAGCACGAGACCTGTCAATGGCCCTCGTTCCAGAAGGATTCGAAGCGATTTTCTTCGGAATGAGGGTTTTTGACAGGTCTCGTGCTCGATTGGAATGACTTTTACTGATAAATAATAAGAATAAGATAGAGATGGCGAGTCTTTATCCAGAGGGATTCAGCGTCTTTACCAAACAGGGCCGGCGGAATACTTTTTTCCCGAGTGGGTAGTAAGATTAGGAGTAATTGCTACTCGTATTAATGAAAGTTTAGGCATGGCGTGTGTAATTGAAAATGAAAGCTCCCTGATAATAGCTTGTATTCATTTGGAAACACCCTTCGTTAACGGGCTGTATGACCTACGGCTTAGCGAAAATGTGTTTATTGATTACTGATACTACCTAGAACATTTGTACAGCTAAGTACCAATCACTCCATTCTTTTCAAATTCCTTGCATTCCCTCTGGTAGAACCGCATGATAATATTGACTAATGGGGAGGTATCTCTGACGACCGACAGAGAACGATTTGATTATTTCTTCGATTACAAAAATAATGCCGATAAGTCTCCTTTTCAATACAAACCATATCCATCTAATACAACTGGCCCCTGGACGGTCTACTTCCGGACCATACCGCGTGATCTAACTAAATAACACTCGTGCGCGTACGAATAAGTATTTGTATACGTACCCGCCCGGGAAGTAGACGTTGATGGTGTAGTCTCCGGGAGGGGCCTCAAGCAATTACGTTAAGCAACAATCGAGGAGTATAAGAAAACAACCTGTTTTCCATTGGCCTCATTTCGAGCCTTTCGCCGGATCTGTTCTTCCAAACCATGTTCTTTTGGACGGAGCTCATCTAGCTGTTCGCCTTTTTGTGCATGAACTACCGACGTTGCAAACAATAGGGTTATATAGTTACCCATTATAGAAACAAGACATGGAGCGGAAAATGCGGAGAGAATCGTGAAAAATTTTCCTCCTGTGGAGAGACTCCGCATGAACTGTTGACATATCCCACATATAAATTAGACGGGAAAACATTGAAACATTATTTTGAGGTCCACTCCGAGAAGAAATGCTAAAGAGGTCTACACCACTGGCCACGACTATTTTCTACACTCACTAAAGAGCGAGATTCTGACAAACCCAGCAAGGGAACAACTGGTAATGTGCCTATAAATTTTCGAAACAGGAGAATCATTTCCTCTCCTGAGATTCCTCGTAAACGCCTGAAAGTGTCTCTTGGTGCTGTTACAAAACCGAAGTGAGTGCGTCACTCCTATTATTTTCCTAAGTTTTACACAATGTATTCACATTATTGAAACTTTCGACATAGATCTTCCACAATTTTAACATTATTCGTCAGAGCCGCAAAAACACTACGTGGGAGCGTTTTAGGGATCAAAATGTGCTATTATTTCAATCGGATTAGCCTTTATTCGGTAGCAGGGATTGAATTTGTCGCTTGTCAAATCCTAATCAAGGCAAAGACTTATTTATATTGCTTCCGTACTCATCGCATCTCAGTTGGTTCTAGGTGACTTCAACTTCCACAGTATGCCATGGGCTTGCCTTCACGATGATAACCGATCTATCTTAATGTATGATATTCGCGACAATTTAAATATGACCATCTTGACTACTTCTATATCTTGTCAGAGGACGCTTGAAAATTTATCAATTTCGTGGGCAATAAACGTTTTGGAATCCGAACGGTATCAGCAAACCTTGGTTAAAAAGGTCGAGTCTTGTCCCATCATGGTACGCTGAATGCGCATCTTCAGAGTATTGGGGACGGGGAGAACGGTCTCTGCGTTTGTGGTGACGGTTATCACAACATTAAACATGTTATCTGGTCGTGCGCCTAGTGTTCTAGTGCCAGTTATCCGGTCCTGTATGTCTCTCATACACATATTTTTAAACCACCGATAGAATTTAGTTATCTCTTCTCTTTTGGTTGACATGCTAGCTGCTACCTGGAAATCTGATCCTAAAGGCCCAAACACAATGGCGACGGAAGCGGAACGGCAACGGTACGCGGAATTGTTGCGGTTTGTACTAAAAAAAACCGCGACCATTGCCGCGTATTCAAAACGCAATGAACATCAGCGGTTAGAGCGCGGTTAGCGCTTGACATTTCTTTGTTGACAAATTTGGACCAAACCAAAGCGACTTTCCTTTTACAAAGCTCATCGCAGTGAATGTCTGCTTTATGAATCGTGGTTGGTCCACTCGATTCCTTGATTAATACAGCAATGATGTAGTAAATAATGGCACACACAGCAAAAAAAAATCATGTAACTTTACGTCTTTCCAGATGCACATAAAAGGAGCGTCCCAATTCACATCAATTTACATTTAATTACATGTAAAAATGTGAGTTGTTCGGCTTTCCCTGGGTCAGTCAGTCTGAATTTTACATCAAAAGAGTCACAAAATTTAATTTTACATATCAGAGTATGTAAAATCCTAGTATCAGACAGAAAAATACGTCGCTACATTGTTTAAGTCAAATGTAATTTTCATTTTTTCTAAGAGTGCAGGAATACCGATACTATCCAGTCGAACTACAATGCGACAACCTTGTTCACGGATTCTAATACAAAAATTGGTTTAATCATTGCATGCTCGAATAATATAAACCTGGTTTAATCATGTGAAATATTTTTGTTAGACTGTCCTTGATGCTTTCACTGAAGGGGGAATATATTAGATATCTGGTGATTGATTGCAATCGCTTCATCTGCTGCGGGGTCGCAATGTAGATTTGGATAAAAATATAAATTATGGATAGCGTCAATTGATTGCTTTGTACACTTGATGGCAAAGTGGCTTACGAAGTTGGTCTGTGCATCCAAATGATTTTTCGCATTCGTCAGAACGTAAACTGTGAACAAAACTAGAGTAACAATGTTTCAAAGGTTTTCTTCCATTTAATTCCACTATGTTTTTATAGTTAAATGCACTTGCACTGCACTATTTAACAGATACCGGTATTTCGATTACTACTTGTAATCTTTTTCAGTGTTTGTATCAGTCTATGAACACTAAAGAAGATTACAAGTAGTAATCGAAATACCGGTATCTGTTAAATAGTGCAGTGCAAGTGCATTTAACTGTAAAAACATAGTGGCATTAAATGGAAGAAAACCTTTGAAACATTACGTACATTCCACTAAGACCTCCGTTCGCGTATATATTATAGAGTAACAAGAAACGTAGCTGTCTAGTAGATAAAATAACCACGGGTCCATAGTATGCCCACCGACGTACTAAAGAGAACAACTAATGCGCCAGTTGTCCTAATTGTTTAAATTAAAATACGTTGTTACACTAGTGGCATCTGTACAATGGTTCGTTTGGTAGACGTCGATAAATCAACAGTACGCAGAATCCAAAGTGTATTGACGTTATACCAGATATGCTAGAACAAACAAACTATCTTTTATTCTTGTTAAACAATCGTTTCTTATCTTTTCCCAGCTTTTTATTATCTTTTGTATGCACTAATTCACAAAACTGTTCGTTAAAAGAACAAAAAGTAACAGAGATCTTTTCTAATGCATACAGTTTCAACAGTGAATTTCGTTCATGTTTTTCATGCCGCCATCTTTGAATTTCTTCTGGTCCATTAGTACGGCACACGAAAATTGCTTACTTGGGTTCGATTCCCAAACCCGCACATATGATTGGAGATTTTTAGGTAGCTTTTTTCTACCCCAAAAAAGACGAATGACCCTAAGGTTAAAACCTCTAAAACGAACGAAACAAAAAAGCAGCTATTAAGTTCACTCTCTGTCCAACCACAGATAACAGACGTTTAGGCTCGATTTGAATCGTATGTAAATACCCGTTACTGAAATTCCGAATAAATCAGACGTCTGAAACATGTTTGGCAAACGTTTGCAGATGGCGCAGTGATCCCTACAATGCAGTTAGAGTGCAGCTGTCAAAGACGTGTAGCAAACAGTTGCGCAAATGGCAATAGTGAAACACGGATTTTCAACGCATATCAATTTGAAAGTTTACACAGGTTTTTGAAGAAATTTTGTTCTAGCCTAAACGTCTGTTATCTGTGGTCCAACCTAAATCTCCGCAATACAATACGTTAGATTCACTGAATATGGAATCCGGTGAATTTGAATTAAAACAATCTGTTTACCGCGTTTTCGACTGCCGCTCTTTTTGATTTTTTTCAAAAAAAAACGCGGTTTTGTTCTTTTAGTACAACGCCGCGTTTACCGTTCCGCCATCATTGTGGACAACCGCATTAACTTGCATGTATTCAAAATTATAATTGACAGCCGCTTTCCGTTGCCGTTCCGCTTCCGTTGCCATTGCGTTTAGGCCTTAAGAGTTCCCGGCGGATCCAAGGAGGCCAGTTGGTGATCCGGATCATGATGTCCGGACAGTGATTTTCTATTTGTAAAAAAACTGCAAGTTTAATATGAAATTGTTGTACATCGAAAATTTCAGACGCATGCATTTTGTGCGCGAGACACTACGTGGTTAAGGTTGCACAGAGAATGCGCAAAATTCGCAAACGAAAAAAGCAGTATGTCAGATCTTCATAAAAATCAATCAGCGTATGTAGAATGTTGTTACAGTACTGCTGATTGATTTTTATGAAGATCTAACATATGGTGTGGAAAAAACTGCTTTTTTCGTTTGCGAATTTTGCGCATTCTCTGTGCAACCTTAATTGCAGGTTGTGGTTTGTTCCAGACTTTCGAGTGGGTGATTCTCCCCTCGGTAATTTTCGAGTGGGTAGTACTACCCATTCTACACACGAATTCCGCCGGCCCTGGTTCCAAAAATCGTAAAAAACGTTCTTGATGACATTCAGTTTTTGTGGTGTCTCCTGTGACCAGGGATGCCAACGGTACCGACAAACTACATTTTTTTCCGTACAGCCCGCTACAGCGACTCATCACTACAACTCTTGCCAGAACGGTAGCCAAACCGAGTACATTTTCCCGTACAGCAGTAGAATACATTTTTGTTTTGCTGCTGTACTCCGACTGCTCGGTGAGAGTGTGGCATAGTAAAGTATGTTCTCTCGCTTTGTACATTTTTCTCTGCATAGTCAAAGGGAGAGGCCCGCACATTAAAGCGTTGATGCCGGCTGTGCATTCATTGTACTACTAACTTTCATTATTTGGTATATATTTTCGATTTTTTCGAAATTCTACAGTGGTGTGTTTATAATACGAATAATAAAAGAAAAAAAAGTGGATAACGAGACGATTTTTTGCTTTGAAACATGAAAACTAAATGTTACAATCTGTCTGAAACCGGGTCCTACGATCTTTCAGGCATATTTGAGCAATCCGCACAAATGCTTTAGAAAACATTTACATTATTGTTGTCCCCGATTGCGTTGTATGTGCATGTCGAATAACAAAGAACTCAATCGCAGAACCCCTATGGGACGAACATATCTCCGCAAACCCCCAGCCACTGCTAGCAAACACAGTCACAATAAATGTATCAAACAAAATTCAATTGTGAAAACGAAACCCTTAGGAAATCGAGCTTAAAATTTGCAACTTTAGGGTTCTCCCTGTTTGCATCTTTGGAGAATGTACGATACTTTTATTTTTTGCTACTATTTTACGCCAAACGAGCGTACCACAAGCGAAGCGTTTGCCGCATTTCTGTGCATAACCAAAGTCTAGACGGAAATTATTTGCACTCGAACAATTTATCCCATTCCGCCCGCACGTTGCACAAGTTCGAGCTGTGGTATAACGTGACACACGAGCTTGCACCGGGGAAGATACCGGATTCGGGGAGATATTCCCTCTCTGCGGATTATTTAACTTAATAGGATCGATTGCAAATCCAGGTGATTTGCCACACACGATGTCGTACGACGTTGACGCTGTGCTACACGTTCAGGAAGAGAATTTAGTTTGACGGAATCTCATTGTTGTAACGGCAATCACAATTTGTGATTAAATTACACGGTGTGGTTAAATTGATTGCAAAGGAAATAGGCGTGATTTCTCGACTGCGGAGGAAGCGTTTGGTGTTGATACGGATACATATGCATCTTCAATTTACATATGGAGTTGCAAAATACTAACGTACAAAGTGATAAGTAGGTCTTCAATTATAATAGTATTCTGGGGATAATAGTCTTAGTCCATCAATCCGCTGGGCAGTTTAGTTTCTCGCAAGCTACGCTCCATTTTATAGAACACTCCACAAATCGCCTTGTCAACTAAGCAGATGTGTCACATCTGTTACGAGCTTATTTAAAGTCTTGTCAGTATAACAGACTTACACAACTCGCTGATACATATGAACATGTGACTGTGTACAGCAGTAGTAGTTAATTATTGGCGATTAGTTGGTCACGACTCTATGGTATGCTGGTATTTAGAGGAAGTTTTTTGCTCTGAAGCAGTAGGACTGTATGTAGCATGCAGGGAAACCGATCTTGTTAGAGATCTCAGTGGTTCGACTGTACGCATTACGCAAAGGATGAGAACAGCCTGTACAGAGCTGGGACGTAGATTTTTCTTACAACTTATACTAGTCCCTAGTTTTATACATATTTCTTTTAAAAGTCCATTTTATTCTCTTTGAATAAATATATATGGAATATCGGTTTGGAGTTGTCTTTCACCCTTTGTTCAAAGTATTACTCGCAAAAAATACAATAGAAGAATTCAGAAGAATAGAAGAATGCAGAAAAAATATTTACAAAGATTTGTATTTTTTTAACCAGAACTATTATTTGATTAACAATTGAAGCAAGGACGACAAAAGACATACACAAGAGGGACCAATTCCATTTTCAGAGTAGTAGAATCCGTATCACGCAAATTGAAAAGAGGACGGACAGCAGTAGTAGGGAAAATAAGAAATTAAATTTGCATCTCTTTGTCAAACGGAAGATCACTGTCAGAACATTACGAACGGAATCGCCGACTGGCCTCTTTGAATCCGCTGGGAACACTTTTGGGATCAGATTTCCAGGTAGCTGTTGGCATATCAACCAAAAGAGAAGACATAGCGAAATTTGGATGTTTATCATGTTTAAAAATATGTATATGAGGGTTATATAGGAGAGATCGAGGATAGCCAGTACATTTAGGAATGAAACGAGGCTAAATGGATTCGTTTAACGGAAATCTGGCGCTAAAACACTAAGCGCACGACCAGACAACATGTTCAATGTCACTATAACCGGTACCATAAGCGTAGAGACCGCTCTTCCCGACACCAATACATCAGAGATGCTCATCCCACGTATAATGATTGGATATAGTCAGAGATATTACCCGAATGAAGTCACGACATCTCCTTGAACCAAGGCTTGATGATCTCTTGGGGATACCTAAGCTTGTATTGTTACACAAAATTTGCCAATTTTCAAGTATCCTCTGACAAGAAATATTGAAAAAATCGCTGAAGATTCCTAGATATTTCCTATATATCACCTTCTGATGCCTAAGTGACCGCCATTACCGTAAAACGGGGTATCTTTGATCACCGGGGTAAGTTTGATCAAATGAGACGTTTTTCAGTAACGTACGATATGGTGATTCCTTCTAACAAAATCATCGAAACAAAATACAAATCAAATTCTAAACATGTTCTACATCTACCGGCAACGATTATTTTGTCATTTAATGTACCTTTTATAAACACAAATTCAAATTAAAAATGATTCAACTTTCATGCATCGTTTCAATCTGTTCAAATTCCTTTTATATTAATGAAATCAACCAACTTCAACTGAACTGAACACTTTTTTTTTGAAACCTTAAATATTTATGCCCAATAATTTATTTTAAAAATCCAAGGTTTTTATTGCTGACTATTTTATTTCGACTATTTTCCCGATGAAGCTTGATAAAAGTCGGCCGTATCCTTCCAGGCAATTTTGTTTTCTTACGAGACGACACAATATCAATATAGGGCCATAAAATCACCTGCAGATATACAATTTACACAACATTTGGAGCGTTATTTCTTATTTCGATACACATAATTTGCTGATCAAAGTTACCCCAAAAACAACTAATGAAAATTTACAACAAATTTATATCATTTTTTATAGTAAAAAGAAACAAATTATCAAACATTTTGGACGTTTTCAATCTGTGGGTACCAGTACTTGTTTTAAAAATGCAAACAATTACATCTACTGATTTGAAAAAAGTTATTCGAAAAAATATAGAAAAATTGATCAATGTTCCCCCGTTTTACGGTACCCGGATTGGAGCAATGCGAAAGAACTCAAAATAAGCTAATCTGGTATGATTTTTCATATACAACACTCAGGAACCCCCTGGTTTCTTTAGGAAAAACAAGGAGTGCTTTCCACGCTCCATCGAACGGAGAGCCTTCTTGAAACTGTAACAATGTGGGTATGGTCGTTGATAGGTAAATATAAATCTTTTATGATCGCCCTCACCACTACTGTCATAATAATTAGCATAGAAGCGATGCATAGCTGTCATCATCCGACGATTCCTACGGTGACATGCGAACTAGAATGTTTAGCGCGAGCATCTTTGCTTTCTAATAGATGTTCTGATGAAGTACATGAAATGCTGTTGTCTCCAAAAAGGGATTCTTGGTTCCATGTATTCCGATCAAAGATAAAATAGAATACACAACGTAGAGCCTAGCCACCAGATGAAACATTGTTTCTTTCGTTAATCCGTCAACGAACCAGTGCCAATAACCATGGTTTTCAGCTTCCTATCTAATAAGTTTTTCATTTGTGTTTCTAACGTCGCAGAAAGATTCGGGTGACCCAAACGTTCAAAAAGTTCTTATAGCGCCTTTCGCGTACAATTTTGAGCATTCTCTGCCCACCGCGGAGTGGGAGACTGTCCACTGTTATTTGCGGCGGGTACTCGTGTCGTCTGACCTTTAATCGCATTGTCGAGAATCAAGCCAGCCAAAACCTTGTGCACTACCGCTGGAAGATTTTTTTTGTTTTGATTCGATTGTTTCGGATATAGTGGACGCGTAACTCTTTCAAACAATGGGCACACTAATTGAGCTCGAGTACAATGATAAATCTAATGCACTTGGTCTTGCGGCTTTTGATGTCCCATGTGGAAATTCCTGTTAGTTTCCAAGATGACCAGAAGCCACTTACTTCGGTGTTGTAATTTTTGCTGAACTCAATTGCTTGCAAACCAGAATTTTTACTGATTGAAGCAAAGTGCTCTGAAAGGAGCCAAACCTATACTTCGCAATTAAGGTCCCTGTAGGAGACTACACCAATAGGTTCTACTTCCCCGGCTGGTACGTAAACAAGATAATTCTTCGTACACGGCCAAGTGTTGATTGGCTAGATCACGCGATATATCGATGACGTTAAATGGCTTATCTTCGGCCCGGAAGTAGACCGCCCAGGGGCCAGTTATATTAGATCAATTTAATATGTATCGAAAAGGAAATTTATCGGCATTATTTTTGCCATAGGAGCAATATTCAAATCAACTTCCACCAGAGAGGGGTGGATATAGCGTAGTTGGTAAATCGATTGCCTTGTACGCAGCTCACCTGGGTTCAATTCCCAACCCCGCACATAGGGTTAGAGATTTTTCTAAAGAGATTTCTCTAACCCAACAAAGAGGCGAATGACCCCAAGGTTAAAACCTCTATAATAAAAAACAAAATTTCCCATGAGCAACGACAAGTTTGGACCTGTGTGCAAAATTTCGTGCACGCGTTCAACCTCAAACATGCTTCGTCTCGATGTGCAGGTTCGCCTCGAACATCGAACCCAAGCGAACGATGTACAAACGCTAGTTTAAACATCCATGTACGTATACCGGGTGCGTACACGAGAACGATTCGCACAGGGCAAAAACAGTCAACGCTAGTGATGTTTTTTTTTAATTCGTTTATTAGAAACGGCTCATAGCGGTAGCTTAACGAAGCCGTGGATATTTTATATGTTAACTATACATGTAAAAATAAAATACAAACAATTTTTTTTGTAGTAAAATTGGATCTCGTGCGCGCAACTTTGTATTGCGAGCGGAGACCTTCTTTCGCGAGGTCTGTTGGCAAACAGCGTCAGGGGGGTAATTTAATTCTCTCTTGTTTTTCACGTCCCGGTCGAAACTGGCTTGGTGTCCGGGATCAGATGTTCTCCCGAGCTTCTTGCACTTATTGTTGATCAGTGTAAATCCATCGTCATTGTTACTGCATTCGTTGCCGATGTTACTTACAGTTGCTTTTGTGGTGCTGGATGATTCTTTTGCGGTTGTCATTATGGTCTGAACAGCTGCCACAAATTTGGCCACCGTTTGTGGTTCAGGCATTGGTATTGAAAACTCTGTTTTAAGTTGGTTTGCCGTAGATGAGTTGGCAATCGGTTGAGATGAATTTTCCTCTGAACGTAGGAGTTTTCCCCTCATGGGTGCATAGTAGTTCCGTGAGTTTTGAGTTTTATTGTAAAGTAGGAGGGTACAGGCCTTTCAACCCGCATCCTTACTACAAAAAACGCCGTTAGGAGTACCCGGGAAGAAGTTTCTCCAAGTATCAGGTGTAACAGACTCTACTTCTTCGTATTGCGACATGCATTTTGCAATTGGCTCAGGAGGGGTACGAGGTGATAGGTCATATAACCTTACATCTATATAATCATTATCAATATATACGGGAATCTTAATTCCAACGTTGTCACTTTCAACCACGTGTTTTAAGTTGTTCTTCAAAACAAAACGCTTGGCTTGTGCTAACGTGTTTAATGATATTAACACTGCATTGCGAAGATGATGATACTGAAGGTACAAGACTTCCGCATTCCTAAGTTGCATTTTGACCTTCAGAAGGTATTCCACTTCACTAAAACTCGGTTGTTTTGAACAAAATTTAAAGTCAACGACCGCAGCTTTGGGTCGGAGTACAGCTTTTTCGTCAACTTTACTCATGATGACAAGAATTATCCGATGTTATCTTTGTCCTCGAGACAATGCACACTAGATCGAGAGGCCTGTTGTTCACTTGGCTTGATTGTACGTCTGACTGTGGCAGAAATAGAAAGTAGACTGTACGCTAGTGATGATGAGAGTGAGAAAGCGATAACTGGTACCACGAACCTATGTGTACGCACACCGTGTACGTACATGGGGTTCGGTTGTGCAGGCGAACATATGCACGTGTTTTGGTGCGAAATAGCGTGTTTGAGTTCGTACACGAAGTATGGATTTAACATGAGCACAAAACCAGAGCGAACATTGTGTACGATATTCATTTGTTAAGTCTGACCTCCATTGAATCTGAGGAGACGTCGGTCATCGAAGATACCTTCCCATTAGTCAACACTATCATGCGGGTACTAACAAGAAGAAAATTTCATCGGAGGAGATGGAAAATTAATGCAACGAAATTTAAAAGAATGGAGTAATTGGTACTTAGCTGTGGAACAACAGCTATTTTCCGGGAATTTTTATATTTCACTTGCACAAGCCGTGTCTGAACTTTCGTCATTGCGGTTAGAAATCATTCCGAATCTTACTACCCACTCAGGTAAAAAGTGTTTCGCCGGCTCTGACAGAGATATGTACGAACGTCAAGGCACAGTTAGCGTGGATGCAAATATTCCCCTGAAGCAAAAAAGGATCTCCGCGCGCAAAGGTAAGCCGCGTGTATGGGATCGGGCAGTCGCTTTCTATTAATCGTTTATTTTTATTTTTTGTTGTTGTAAAATGAGCCGTGGCAAATAAACGAATTAAACAAAAATAAACTTTAGTATCTTGTGATTGCATATTGTTTTTTGGAAAGTAAAAGAAAATTATGAAAAATGGCGTTTTCCCTTCATCTTTGGTCAGGATCGGTTATTATGAGAATTTAAAAGAAATATATATTATCCATTATAAAAATAGCCACCCTATCTCGCTAGAAAATTAAGCAAAATAAAAACGTGACGTTAGTGGTTGGTTTTGGTGTACATTTGAGGACTGAGATGAATCGATTAGATTTTATAAGGGCATGTGGTCGGTTGTCGGCACACTTTTATTTTTTGCTCATAACATTACTCTAATTGCACAATATAAGGAAGTAAGCATACCAATGGAAAGCTAGGAGCCTTAGCTAATAACTGACAAAAGATTTTAATTTATTCTGTCAACATGAAAAAAATTATGAACAATTTAGTAGAATAATAATTTTTTGCCATTAGGGTTTTCGGCACCCTAAGAAAATTTACTAAAAATAGAAAAATATGAATGAAAATCATCAGGATTCAAAGGGAAAAGAAAATTTATTCATTTGAACTACCATCAAAAGTATTCTGAACATTCGTTCAATATGTGAATGTGAAAAATTGGTGCGAATATTACGCACTGGTAATGCACCGACGGATCGCATTCATTGCACTTGAGTGAGTTTCAAGGAGTCGTTTTTGAGTAAAGCTTCACACAAACCAGATAGTCCACGTTTGCACATATCCAGAGATGGGGGGGGTCTAAGAAGTAAACCCGCTCCCCACCAAATTTTCTGGAAAAATTCTAAATAATCACGAATCAAAAAAAAATTAATAATTCCAAATAAGCGTGTATCTCCACTAAGATTTTGTGTATCGTGGATAGCCTAAAAATGTTCAAACAAATTTATGTGAAAATTATGTAGAATAAGTTTAATAGAAGACTGATCATTAAAATTCTCCACAAGGCAGTACTACCTCACTAGTGATTGCCATGGTTAACGAATAACGTATAAAACGATCCTACATAATTAAGTGCTCGAAATAGGTTAGATCAGTGGTGTAGCCAAGGGGGGGGGGGGGGTTTGGGGGTTAAAACCCCCTCCAAACAAAACTATTTGAATTGAAGAAAAAAAGTTTGACGCTGACTAGTTTATTAAATACTTAAATAATAATTTTGGAAGTTTACTACCTGTTCATTACATTGAGAACCTAATGTTTTAAACGTTACGCGGACTTTTTGTAAATTGTGAGAATGGGATCTTGTAACTAATATTTTAGTGAGGATCCTATAGTTAATAAATCATGTAAATATCAAGCAAAATAGCTCAATGAAAACGCCTGCATAGAAACTGATGAAAAATGGCGTTTTACGTTTGTTTCTAACAAGTCGGAATCGGTTTTTATGTGCATTTGATTTTTTTTTGGGTTATCACTTATACAAAGTGCCACTAGCTAAGATTGGTAATAAAAAAATTTCACGTTTTTCGCTATTTATGATGTACATTTGGGTATCGAATTGAATGGCCAAGATTCCATAATTTGGAAACCATCAGCCTTTGGAGGTTTAGTATTTAGCAGCACAATTTTGTTGATGTATTTTTCCAGTTGGATGCATTACTAATTCCAATCAAATTTAGTTCGAGACTTAGTGTCTTCAGCAAAGTTTTCAAGAATGTTATTGCAAATAGCTTGGTTGAAGATAGGCGGCAACAAAAAATTTGGGAGAACACCTTGTAGATGACGTTTACTATTCTAGTATGCAAAAGTGACTTCAGCGCCACTTTGGTAAAATTTAACATTTTCGTATTTTTAAGTTCACTACGATAATTCGCATCTTTCAGTGCAAATGACTTCAAATAAAAATTAAAAATAACCTGTTGAAATACGAAAAGCAAAGTGGCGAAAGCATGCTTTTACCCGCACCATGCAAGATTTAAAAATTGATTTCCTGAAAAATATACTCGATAGGATTTACGTCACCTTTGCATACAAGGGCAGTTCAGTAATGTGATTAATCGGTAATTAGTTGCAAAAATCCCACTTAACACCATTTTTATCGATGGGATATACTATTCCCTACATCCTATACTTCGGTAAAATCTCCTCCTTCCAGATCTTCAAAAGCACCCAGTGGAGTGCTCTAGCCAATTCCTCTACTCTGTGTTTGAGTAGCTCACATGACAGTTGATCATTGACAGTGGTTCTAACGTCCTATTTTTCATGAATCTTAGGTAGATCCGGAATCTGTCGTCGACTGCGCGCGTCTCCAAGCTGATTCTTGCAATACTCTTGTCGTCTACTGCTTCGCTATTTAGGTGTCCGTCATAATATACTTATCAATCATGAGAATTTCTGCACATTATTTATAAGGTTTACAGACTATCCTGTGCGATTATACAATGCCCCGGCCTATCAGGATGTTTATGTCACCGATGACGAGCTTAACATTCCACCATAGGCAGCTATCATAGACATGCTCCAGCTGCGCATAAAATGCATCTTTCTTGGCTTCGTGAGGTCAGCGCATATTGATAATGCTGTGGATTTGATCCACACTACACACATCCTTTCGCTGATCGCCTGCCACTTGATCACGCGTTGGCGCATTTTGCCCAGCTCTTGTGCCGTCGCTCGATCCCCGCATTTCCCCTCATTCTGCCCCGTCTATCAAAGCTCTTCCAATGCTACGGTTTCGAAGTTGCGATTTTTCAGCTCATCCTTTTCTGCTTGACTGATAGTAAAGTTGTGTTTTGGGCCACTCGTTGAACTTGACCTAACCTGTCTAGTAGTTCGCCACCCAACATAACTGACACCTGCGATAGGTACTTAGTTCTACCTACGGTAGAGTTATAGCGCCCATGCCCGCTCACACCATCCCATTTCGCTATTACTGTAGAACACGGTAGTAGTCGATCGCGGCCTACAGATTAAATGTCATCAATAGACCCGCCAACATTTTTGAAAAATCTAAGATTTTCGTCAAAACCCCCTCCAAACCAAATTTCTGGCTACGCCACTGGGTTAGATGGTATGCGATTCTAGTGACGAGAGCATATGATAGCTCCATCTTAGCCAGAATTTGGTTTGTATGTTTTTAAATTTTAAGGGAAACTGGTCAAATTCAGACTCAATAAGGGTTTATGAGCTGTATAATTGAATCGTGTCAACCGTTTGGCAAATTCATATGTTTTCCTAGTAGTTTTGATAGATTACATGGAGACAGCCAATCTGGACATGTATACACTATATTGTGATGACAAACAATATTATTCGCGCCAACACTATCTTTTCAATGGAGTGAGATAGAAAGTTGGTGTCTTCCACAAAGTTGTATGAAATGCTTTTTGGAGCAATTCGTCTGAAAAACTCAATGTCCTATTTATCTTTGTTTAACAGTTAGTCTATTTGATGAATTTGGGAACTAATATTTTTTACCTATTCAGATTTTTCGAAACATACATACTATTTAGCTAAACCCAACCATGTTTGGCAAAAGAAATAAATTCGTGGATATCAGACACCTCTTCGTCAAAAATTTAATGCCTTTTCCTATTCAAGTCGAATCAATCTGTTGTATACACTGCTATCCAGTGGTGAAAATACGATTGGGTGGGCTTTCTCCATGTAAGTTGTCAAAAACTCTAGACCGTCGCTATTTTGGTTTTCAAAATAGTGTCAAAAATCGATTTCTGGCATCTACTCGTCAATCCCATTCAGAAAATATCCATATTGATTAGGTTATAGAGAATTAATCCCAAAAAATGGGGTGCCGCTAACCGATTTTAGTAACCTTTTTGAAAACTGAGCAAAAAAAATGTGGCAAATATTTCGGTACCATCAAATATTGATTCACAAAATAGAATAAATTCACTTCA
Organism: Topomyia yanbarensis; assembly: GCF_030247195.1. NCBI lineage: Eukaryota > Metazoa > Arthropoda > Insecta > Diptera > Culicidae > Topomyia > Topomyia yanbarensis. The sequence goes on along the minus strand of NW_026683647.1, from coordinate 46,345 downwards.
TAAATATTCAATGCGCATACTTTTTCGATCGATTTACTTTTTTCTATAACACTAAGCAAATAATCAAAAAAAAATTTTGGTAGAGTTTCACTTGTTAAATAAATATGTTGGTTGTAGAACAGAACATACGAGTCTGTTTGCTTCCGCAATCGGCACAAAAAGAACGTGCTAACATAACACACAAATAATCTTCCGAATGACCATGTCTGCTTTCTATTAAAAGTTACGTCGGTGTGCCGACGACCGAAAAGTGCCGGAAAACGACCACTTTTCCCTATTAAAATCCGAGTTAAGAACTTTTAAAATCAAGAATACTGAAATAAATGTCAAAAAACAGTTTTTTACGATTAAGATTACATATATTCGAAACAGTCAACTTTAAAACTTTAAGTATCTTTTAAGAAGGTTAATACAATAATATAGCGCATCTATTGAGAAAATAATTTTGGTGATTTATCACTCAAGAACTAATAATGTAGAATAAACTCCTCTAGACGTTATTTAGAGGCTGGGGTCGTCAGCAATGTTATTGAGAATGTTTTTCGGAACAACTTACGATCCTTACGATTGTTGTATCCCACGTTTGCTTCAACTGTCTCGCTACCATTTGGCTGTTTGACGTTAAGGTCAAATATGTTCTTTACAGGTAACGATGACTTTTGTTCACCTCTTCAATGACGAGGCTTTTAAGCGGTTTACGTGAATCCTGATATGATGAAACTGCATAAAGGTATTCATATTTTCCTAAGCTTCATATTCGCCTTCAATAAATTTTCAAAATTGTCAATGGAAGGACGGATAGGACAATACTTAAGGTCCACAGTAGTGGTATATTTCCACAATTGAGATTTCACAAAGTGGTATGCCTATCAACAACTTTCAATGAGTACTGCATAATTAGCGTGGGTAATAAGATCAACTTACTGTTTTGATTTCTGATTGATCATCCTTTATTTGTCAAATTAAGTTGCCATCAGTACCGTGTTGATAGTCAGCCATTCGAATTACTGTGACGAGTTAACAACCGAAGTGGTCCGCTCTGCCGAAATAAAAACTTTCATCTCCCAATCAATCGAAATCACTCATTAAGCAATTATTAATTAATTCGAACTGCCAAAGATTGCGTCCTGTATATATTTTTAACCCCGTATCGAAGAATGCAGCTAATCACACTGTGGTCCCATCAATCACGTCCAATTTCCCACAAACTAATATCCAGCAGACCGCAGAATATTGTCCCGAGGTGCCAAAATATACCACAATTGCGCTGCTGCTGTGAATAGAGTAACCGGTCAGACGAAATGCAATGATTGGTGGATGGTGAACCGAACCCAAAACCCAAACCCTTGCGCAGCACGCTGCTGGCCTCTCCGCAGTGGGCAAGGAGGGGGGAAGGATGTGTGGATTAGAGACACAGTCTACTGCTCCATGGAATCGGTAACACGAAAAGCAAATGTTTGGATAGGCTTTCGGGCTTTTTGTTGTATGGTTTATCCAGCCAACCGACTGTTCTGTCCACACCGGGCAATGAGGGGCCGGTGATTGTTGGTTAGCGCACGAAAATAATAATGGCGTTAGTTGGCTACCGATTCAGCCGGTTTTGGGAAAATTCGAATTGTTTAGACCCGGCGCACGAACAATTTAATAAATATGTTAGAGCTAAAATAATGCAAAATAAAGCTAGCGGGTGGGTGGTACGAGCGGTGGAGGAATGTTTGCAGAGGATTCGTGGTGCTAGTGGTGTTCTATGAAGCAAAGTATTGCCACAGTAGGACTTTTGCAGCTTAGGTTGGAAAACAAGAAGTCAAACTTTTATTTTTTTGTTGTTGTTTTAAGTTAATACTAGGTCTAGTTTTGATATCATTATTATCTCTGGAACTGGATGTTGATCGAAAATGTGTAAGAAGTTTGGCCAATGAGCCCATAGTGCAGGCTGGACAACCCGAGTCTGCAAAAGGATGCAGTGTAAATGTTTATGCACAGCGATGGAGAATTATGCTTTCCAAATTTATTAGATGCTATTTATTTACCCTACCCTCTCAGTAGATCACCACGGCGCGTACTATAATGCGGATAGGGTGGCTCTTTTTGAGAGCATTCTGAAGTTTGACGTGGTGAGAAGCAAGCAAGTGCCTATAGATAATAAGTTAGATTTACATATACAATTGTTTGAAACTTGGCTAATGATTTGACCAACCCTACCGCAAAGCAGAACGTTGGTTGGTACTCTTTTCTTACTAGTAGTTGCCACGGAACCGTTCTGCCCTAGGACAAGGAGTGAGTCCATTCATCAACACCAAGGTCAGTCATGCAAACGGAACATCGTCCGTGAAGATATTCTCGTCGTGCAGCAGGTTTCTGCATTGGACAGCTTTATTCGGGTTTGTCATCCATCTGACAGTACAATCAATTTCTGGCCGCAAGTCACAGATCTTGTCAGAAGTGTTAGCAACGTTAGCTTTTCGGTTGTTATGGATTGTGCATTATTAATTAATTGTGAGGTCCACACCGTTTGTGGGCTTCATTTTGATTGCAAAATTTCTTCTTCGTAGATAGAAGGATAAACTTTTAATCTCTTTTCCAATAACATTTATTAAATTTTGGCATATTCCCAAGGTATATGCCTCCCGACGGTATCTGGGACGGGATGCACAGATACGAAAAAACAGAACGTAAAATACAGCCAGTTGAAACAGTCAAATGTAGTGACTATGTTTAATATATATTAAAAATTTAGAATGACATCATGACAGGCTATGTGAGAAGAAAGTTAAAATAAGCAGATACTAGAAAAAGAAAACCTTTATCCGCGAGCTCCGTCCCAGGATGGCAGGAGGAACTGTCCCAATTCGGATCTACTAAGGGTTTATGAGCTAGAAAACTTGATCGCCTAAACCGACTTTTTTGTTTTCTTATCAATTTGTACATTCATGCAGAAGTGCATCAAAGGTTCGATTTATCGTAGCCCTGGGCGAGTTTGGACCACCCATTTTTTAATGTTCTTTTATAATGGGAGTTAATTTGAAGTAAATCCTGTTTGTTTTCTCGTTACCAGGAATTACTTTTCAAATTTTCGAAAGTAATAGTAGATTTGAATGTTTGTAGCTTTCATTGTACTTACGAATTGTTTACACCAATCAGTCGGAAAATGTGCACTAATGTTGTATTAAATATAAAGTGTTTCTATAAACAACGAAAAAAAATCAGAAAATCGCGGAAGCAAAGCCCATTTTCTTAGTCCATTTCAAGCAGAGCCGTCAATATGAAGCACCTAAAATGCACCTAACCTAGTCGAATATTGGGAAGTTTTATAAGGTCTGCGAGTATTTTTGTGCTTTTGCTAGTCGAATGAGAAGCATGTTGATGAGCGGTTAGACAGAGGACATTCTAAAAGTATGTTGTCCAATCTTGAGTGCAGTCACGATACACCCGTAATATCCCATACCTTACCCATCCATCTATTTTACTCAATTTTTGAATTGTGGAATGGAAAGTTCTCTTTGATCTGTAGAACTTGATAGCAAATAATCTTTATAAAGTAGGAGCTGGTACAAATTCGCTAACAAGGAGCCTAAAAAATAAAATATGGAAATGTGTGAACCAATCACCCAAATTTTATTTTTCATGAGAGCTTGGCCAAGTGCTCCTCGCCGTGATATCAGCCTGCAGACCCGATATCACGACGTGCTACGACGTGCAAAAGATCGCTTTAATAATCAAAGACGATCTGTTAATTGCGAATATCTTCCTTGATCATTCAAATGCTCCATCAGACAGCGCAATCCCAAATCCACCAATTGAGACCCCCGCTAGCGATAATTTGTGGGATGAGGAAGGTTTAAGCTAGTAAGGTTTGAGTTAATCAGCTAACTGATGGGTAATACTGTCATAGCACGGAGTTAGATCTAGCAAGTCGTACAAATGGTAAGCAATCTACTGCATTAAGTACATATCCCAAGTAGCAATTCTAGTTTTGTGGTGCATTACAAGTGCATTCTAAGTTTTAAGAAGGGCTTCAGGAAAGCCATAAAACCTCAATTGTTGCTAGGGATGTGCAGTGTTGCGCTACTTAAGCCTTTTGTCAATTTAAATCCTCCCTGGTGCCCGAAATGACTTGTCAATTTGTTGTTACTGAAGTAGATATAGTTTCGATGTCCTATAGTCTACTGTGTGCAATGAATAGTGTTTAATGCGTTCTGTTAAATAAAGTGTTCGAATTATGAATATATTAAATGTTATAAGAAAGGTTTTATCAGATTGCTAAACGAATTGAAAGTGTTCTTTTTATGAGAACCAACCGAAGCCGCGAATAACTGATTTTATTCAGAACGCATCACAAACTTAATCATATTATTAAACACACTGTAACTGATAATGTAATCATCAAATTAAACAGGCTGTATCCACAATCGAATTAAACCAACTGTAGCTAGGTACTTCACTCAATCGATCGTCCTTTCAGTGCGTTTGAAGCTCTTTGAACTGGTATTCCATCATCACCATCATTTTGGCCGAGCAATGTGGGTATTTCGTATCATAACCTCTTAGCCAATTTGGGAGACGGAAGCAATGCAAAGATCTTTGCATTTAATTTTAATTTGACCAGCCATAACTTCAATACCTGGAGTCAAGGGAGGACGATTCGATTGAAAGAATGTGCTATTCTTTTTGATTGATTGTTTTGATCTCCAGAAGATATACTCCGTAAGAGTCCTCTCGATCCAAGCGAATAATATTAAAATCGTGGAAGTTGAGTTCTATTTCTGGAGTAAGCATAATGCAAATGTATCACATTTCAAATGATTGATATCAATTTTAAAGGTATCGCTTTCCGGGATGCTGCTTCTGAAATTCCACTGCAGAACAGTAATGAACTCAGTGGCCTCGTTCGATGAATTAACCATCAAAGGTTATAATCACTGAAAAGAGGAACTGTTATGTAGTGAAGTGCATCAAGAAACTTGATGTTATTAAGACAGCCGGAAATATTTAAAGCTGTGAATATACGGTCCACAATATCAAAAGTTTGGCTCACTGAACGAGCAGCCGCTGGTGCCCAGACGATTTTGCTAGATTTGTAAGTAGCGGTTTTTGTGTGGGTTCTTTTTTGCCCGGCAGATCCTTTTGTCCAGGCGGCCTAGGTATTCGTTTTGTTTCCTTTGGCTGCTTCGGCAGCGTCCTTGTCTTTCAGCTAGGGAGGTGAGCATTGCTCCTTTGATGGAACTTCTATCTACTCGCCGTAAAGGATCCCGGAAGTCACCGCAGTGCACTTCTCAGCGGAACCTTTATCCGCCCTGCTTCGTTCTCCTTGACGATTAGCTGTAGAGGAGAGCTTGGCTCGTTTGACTTATCCTCTACAGCGAGAACGGTCGGTGATTCGATTCCTTAATGTTTAGCTGGGGTAGCGAAAACACAGCTTACCCCTTAATGGCGAATCGACACCGATTTTACGTGTGCCCGAACCACGGATTTAACTGACCGTTACACGCGCGCATTTTATTTCATTGGCAATAGTAAGTTTGAGCTTGAGCTTGTGCGTCCACCCCTGGCTGCTACTCCGTTATCGATGGACTGAAGTTGCATAAAGAATAAGTAGATAATTATGCTTGGGAGTATTGAAACATCTTTCAATGTGCAACCCTTGGTAATCCTAAAGTGTTTTTTGATCCGGCGCCGGCCAGGCCCGAACGTAGATCGCGGAAAAAAAGAAAAGGAATGGTTAAGTCCGATACTTGCTTTTGCTATAGGCCGTATATACTACTGCGCACTGCACAAGTATCACGGGAGGAGGATATTTGTTGGTAAGTATAGAAGTTGGATTCTACTTCTTCTTTACCGGTGCCAGAGAGGTGACTCCAACTATATGGACTAGATATCGATCCATCAACTCATGGACCGGGGACCAATGGCTTTACTTCCCTTCCGAAGGAAGACGTGACCACAATTTTTTTACCTCAAAATAATCTCCATGACCTCGGCTGTAATTGAACCCAGGTCAACTGAAATGAGTGGCGGTCATGCTTACCACTCAACCACCAGCGTCGTTATGCGCGCACTTTATTTCACTGGTAATAGTGGCGGAAAACTGTACCGAAAAGGATTTGATAACTCGGGCGTCTGATAATAACCGTGGTTCGTCACTAACTAATTTTTATACTATGGTCGCCTTCTGCACAACCACAACAAATCAACATCATTAAACTGCACCGCCGCATAACTGTCATCTCCTTTGCAGTATAACCAGCAATGAATTTAACAGCAAGAGAAGAGCGGTGACCTACCTAAGCCCTATGTTATTAATATACAAAAATAAAACAAAAATTATCTAACCTATCTACACGAAGAAATCAGTTCACATACACGAAAATGAATAAAAATTCACCACTAAATGTGAACAGTACCGAACAGTGGTGAGCCTAATTTACGTAAACACATACACTCTTTGGAGTGTATACACAAAAACAGGTATATTTCCGCCCAGTGCTAAATTGTTACCCATCGTTACAGATTTTCGGATCGGTGGGCACTCAGTCCACAAGTGCGTTAAGGGGTTGCACACCTACTGCGCGAAAATTTAAAAAAAAATTGAAGTTATGTAGAGCAATGATTTTATTACATAAAAGTTATTGTATTTTGATAGTACATCTTTCAGTGAAAAAACAAGAAATAGTATATAAGAAAGGCTTTTTCCTTGAAATCTTGTTGCCTTTCTCAATAGAAAGGTATTGCAATTGCTCTGAAAACCGACTTTCTAACGGAGGCCCGGAGGGCCGAGTGACATATGCCATTCGATGCAGCTCGTCGAGTTCAACAAATGTCTCTGTGTGTATGTTTGTGTGTGTATGTGCGTCTGTGTGTGTACGCGAACACAATCTCACTCACTTTTCTCAGAGATGACTGAACCGATTTTCACAAACTTCGTCCCAAATGAAAGGTGCAACGTTCCCATAGGCTGCTATTGAATTTCTAATGGACGGTTCCGGAATTACAGGGTGATGAGTACGATAACGTAGAAAATGTCGATTTTAATAAATTCTGCAATGAATGTATAATGGTGAATTTTTTTTCCAAAATGTGACCACAACTGCTTCGATTTGTAGCACTAGGTCACTAACAGCCATTCAAAGTCTTTTTGGTCACATTGGCCACCATCATCGGTTCCGGAAGCCCCGGCGGAAGTATCCGAATTCAGAAAAACAGTCCCATCGGTTTCTCGGAGATGGCTAGACCGATTCAACTAAACTTAGTCTCAAATGAAAGGTATTACGTCCCCGTAAATGGCTTAATTTAATTTCATCTCGATCCGACTTCCGGTTCCAGAGTTACAGGTTGTGGCGTGCGATCACATAGCGAATTGTGATTCAAACCGATACTCCGATGAAAGCAAAAAAGGTAAAAATTTCGCTAAAATGTCTGTTCTAGGTCACCGACGGCCAACCAAACTTTCGTTGACTACATTGACCACCATAGATGGTTCCGGAAGTGCCCGGGAAAAACGGCCATCTTTCAAAACTAGCAAACTCATATCAGTTTCTCGGAAATGGTCGGGTCGATTTTCACAAACTCAGTCCCAAATGATAGCTATATTATTCCCACAGATTTCTATACAATTTTGCACGGATCGCTTATATGGTTCCGGAAATATAGACTGAACCATCCAGTCACATTTAAAATTCCTATATAAGCCGGATCTCAAATTTTTTTTTTCATGAAATTTCAGAAATCGAATTCATATTTTTGATGCCAAACATCTTTAAAATGCATGAAACGTCGAGATTTTATGTTATCACCAAAAAAACTTTTTTTATGAAAATCGACTTGTTGGGACTTTGCCGATTTCGCACCTTTTTCAATTCAATATTACCGTGGCTGTTTTTTGTTTTACAAAATTTTAGAACTCGTATTATGATTTCTTTTCTTGTATATAGTTGTCATGTCAAGTATAATAATAAAATGTAATAAAGCTTTTAATGAATATAAACAACGCAAACATCCTCGTGTTCATGATTGAGAAAGGCACAATTGCACCGCTAGGTGGATTAATACAGGTTTTTTATTTAAGAGGCTTACAGTGATCAAGAAGGAAGTCGAATAGGGCAACTAAAATTCCAGAACTCAAACAATTCCATTAGTATACGAGTATTCGTCGTACCTTAACAATTAATTGGACGAATAATGATTTTTTTCCTGCATATGGAACGTGTTTCTAAAAAAATCAATGTTTTTAGTTCCAAAACTTGCACTAAAAATTCTTATCCATGAAATAAAAATTATTTATAAAAAGGCAATCATTAAGTTACGAGAAAAATTAATTACGAACAATAAAAAAATGGAGAAAATCGGAAAAACTTTGATTGGAAAAATAATATTTCGAGATAATCGAGTTTGAAAATTCAAGTTGCTTGGAGTTTTTTTTTTTGACGGCGCCGGTGGTTGAGTGGTAAGCGTGACCGCCACTCATTCCAATTTGCCTGGGTTCAATTCCAGCCGAGGTCGTTGAAATTTTTTTCTGTGGTGAAAAAATCTGTGGTCACGTCGTCCTTCGGAAGGGAAGTAAAGCCGTTGGTCCCCGGTCTATGAGTTTGGTGGATCGATATCTAGTCCAGATAGTGAAGTCACCTCTCTGGCGTCGGTAAAGAAGAAGTGATCCAACTTCTATACTCTTACTAACAAAAATATCCTCCTCCTGTGATACTTGTGGAGTGCGCAGTAGTATATACGGCCTCTAGCAAAAGCAAGTATCGGACTAACCATTCCTTCCCTTTCCTTGCGCGATCTACGTTCGGGCCTGGCCGGCGCCGGTATTGATCAAACTTAAGGATTACCAGGAGTTGCACATTGAAAGATGTTTCGCTAATCCCAAGCATAATTATCTACTGATTCTCTGTGCAACTTCAGCTAGTCCAGATCGATAACGGAGTAGCAGCCAGGGGTGGACGCACAAGCTCAAACTCAAGTTGCTTGTACTAGGATCTGCTGGGAACCACTTATCTGGGCTCAAGTTTCTGAGACTAGGCGTTATTAGCTTCGGTTTTTGCACCAGTACTTCCTCGAGTAGTTACGTTTGGAAATCATTGAAGAGACATTTTCTGGCCTTTACAATGCAGCTAAGGAGAGAAAATCCATCCTCTATCCATCCGGAAACATCTTCTGCTGTACCTAGAAGCAAAATATAAATACTTCTAGGTACAGCAGAAGATATTTCTTCCTGAGCTTCATCGTAGTCGTATTCGTCATTTGACAAGTTTGCATAGATATTCGTAAAGACCGCTGGCGTAGAAACCTAGCATATCTACTGAACATCGTTTAGAGTGATCCTGAAGGGAATGCTTCAATTTCTCCCCTTGCTGTTTGTACGCGGGACAAGTCGGGAGTTCATGTGGGTTTCTCCCACAGTACACACTCTTTTCAACGTCCCTTCCACAGGAATCATCTACATGATTCCCACTGCATTTCCGACAACGAACCTTATTGCTACAATGGGAGGCTGTGTATCCCAGTTGTTTGCAATTAGTATAGTTCATGACCCGCGGAACAAAGAGACGAACAGGTAGACGAACCTCACCAAAGAGGAGGCAGTTAAGTAGAGCAATACCGGCAAAGGTCACCCGATAAGAGTCTGCGTTGACGTATGTTTTCTTCCCGTCAGCTGCGACTGATGCTCTTTACTGATTGGAGCATGGAGTCTTCAAGACAGCCAAACCCATGTGTCTGCAGATCCGCATGACTCGAACTCGAATATGAGATGACCCCGTCATATTCAACTAGATTTGATGGTACATATACTCTATACTCCTTCGTAAAAGGCCCGTAGCCAGCAATATCATTTATCTATTTCAAACTATTTACCACCATCCGACGCTTATAAGGGCTAATTTTCGATATTTCTATCACAGCTGAATATCGCTGCACCACAACTTGAGAAATCTGCAAACATTGCTTGTCTTTGGTCCGGAAAAAGATCATAAAATGTCTCAATTGCGGAGGTTGAGTACAATTTCGGCCGGGGAGGCGTTTTTATTTCTACCTCCATCTCGCCTTAAGGCAAATCATTATTGGAGTAATTCATTTTTCCAGTGGCGGATCCAGGGGAGGGTCTTGGGGGTTTAATATAGTTTCTATTTTAAATTCATTCTAAGTTCAAAATCAATTCAAACTAGATCCGATTACCAAAACCGATTTTAATTAAGGGTATTACATATTACGTATTGTACAATGAACATTTCAAAGTCGAAATTTTGGATCCCTCCGAAATTTTTTTCTGGACCCGCTCCAGCATTTTTCCACGGGTCTATTACCCAGTGCAGATTGGTATATGAGACAAAAAGGGAAAATGTAATGTTATATCGGTACTTAATTTGTATATATAACGCTATCCAGACGGCTTACTAGAAAGACAAACTGCTGCTATTTGTCGATAAGGGCAAACGCGCGAAAGACAAAAGAAGGGAAAAATACTAAAACATCGACGAGGCGGAGAGCACTATTCTTTATAACGACCAGGAAAGATCGACCTATCGGTCCGCGAGTCACCGAAGGAATGGGTAATATTTTTTGTTTTATTCCCTGAAAGTTTGAATACGATCGGTTGGATGGGTGAATTTTGACGAATGCAATTTGATTCCGTACACCCTTTACTGTCGATACAGTTGATGTCTTGCTGTTCGTGAACCGTGGCTTCATCTCTGCTGTACTAAAAGCAAATCACTTAGTATTTCGACAAGCGTGTGAATCCAATTTCTGCATTCCGAAACAAAACGCTTCTGAAACAGCTGGGAAAGCATTTTCAGAAAATTGTCAAACCGATCATTGAGGACACTGACCTGAACAAACGATGATACAGATACTGTTAAAACCCGCAACAATCTGAACACCATTATTTAAATAGTGGTATAAAAAAATTATTCGTCGAGCATTTTCTCTTCAATAAAAACCATTATATGTTGATTATAGAAGCGACGTGTTTGGTACACGATTAAATTTATACATGCACCCAAAACACGACCTACTACTGTAATTTTCTTATAAAAAAATGGTATAAAGCTAAGTAACTAGCAAAGAAATTTTTTTGAACTTGATTAAGTTTCTATCAACATTTTTTTGGGAGTAGTTGCATTAGCATGGTTTTTTTACCAATGTTGAACATTTTTAGGTGTAATTTGTTACCGAAAAGCACACACACACACACACTTCTCTCAAGCCGATTCGTCAAATTTGGCTACATCAGTCTACTCCAGAACTCATGTTCAACACCGTAACTCGCATACGACGGCGGCGGGGGTTTCTGTTCCGAGACCAAAAGTAGTTTACGTACGGGGACCACTACATGATACTTTGGACATTTACTTGGGCTATTAGTTAATTAATTAATCGTATTATTTGCGGAGAAAACAGGGATAATTGAATTAAAGTCCCATTACGAGATCTCCTACATCCTCTATCACTGGACTGAAGATGTGACGCTTCTTGGAGGTCTAGCCCTTTCCGGAGAATCCCCTGCGAGTTCGAGTTGGAGCAACTGATATCCTGCTTCGTGATATCGTGGCAGTTCTATGCTAAATTAGACGAGGTAAAAAGCAATTATATTCCAATTTCTTATTCATGGACATAGAGGAAATACGAGCACAGATTGGTTTATAAATATTTTAAATAGTATACCATCAGTTGAACGGATAAAAATAATAACCATCAACATGTTTAATTGCTTAGAATTGCTACTGACATATGTGGTATTGGAATAAGCGCTGTTGAAATTATGAAAGCGAAATATCGCAATCGAATGTTGTTCCATATGTAGATTGTTATCTCGGATCAACTAGCGTGTTGTAGTTTGTGTTGCACCCCTTCCCGTGGGTCGTAAAGCAAACATGGTGTTAGCAAGAGGCAACGGCTGTGTTGGTCATTTATCTGCCCACACAAATTTTTTCGTGTACAACGTGACGCTATGCATTAGTAAGAAAACGTTTACATCAAAGTCGGATAAAAGCCACCGCTAAGAGAAAGAGCTATTTGAATCTCACTGTCAGGAAAGGTTTATAATTTTCAAAGGCACCTGCTGGTTTCAGCACAAGTCGTTCTTGTATGATGCGTACTTTTTCCGCTTGTGGCACTCAAAGGAATTGCATTTCATGTAGCCACCCTGTTGTTGTGGGAAACGGCCCATCCATAGTGCGCTGAATGCATGATCCAGGACCATTGAGCTGGGTACCAAAACCCAAGTGAGCGCACATATTCACACGAGAAATGCAGATATATGCCACACGCTCGGTGGTTGATGTATTTCTCGCCTGTAGGTGATGCATCATGACGAGAAAACATCTGAAATTCTACTGCTCCGCATTGTTGCATCAGCTGCAAATGCAACAGGACAAACATCCTACGTATGGCAACATTTGTGCGCCGTAGGGCGCTGAAGTATTCCACGGGAATAGGGTTGGTCATTTGGGATTCGCACGTTTATCTTTCGCGTGTTGATATATGTATCATGAAAACTTGTTTGCTGCCGGTATCGATCATAAAGTATGCGCTGAGTAACAGCAATATGAGAGATCTAGAGACTATGGTAGATATCGCCCGCACATCCCCACAAACAGCGGTACCCTATAGCACGACTGAGTAAGTGTTCACCTGGTGAGGCAGTCTTCCGGAACACCGAAATGCAATCAGATGCTATTTGTAACAAAAGCACACGAGACCAACTGGACGCTCGTATTTCATTGCAATCCCGGACTGGTGCTGGACAGCACCAAAAGCAGAAGCTCTGTCATTCTCCCAGAACCGGGCAGAACGTCCGGATCTTCTATTGGCCATAAGTATTTGAGCAATTTTGCAGCTATTGTGTTGCTTTTTGCTGTCCCTGCGAAGCCACGTGGAAACAAGAATAATGCTTCTTTGTTTCTGTTCCCCTACTTTCGCTGTCAACTGTGAGCACGGCAGGAGTTATGCAGTAAGCCAAAGCAATGACACTTGGCTGCTGTACCTGGTCATATTTGCGATGACTTTTTATGCAGCATCGCTCGGAAGACATTACCCAGAAGCGTTGTGAAATTCGTTTTACAGAACGTTTATTCCGTCGTTTTTGTCACATATTGCAATGTTGCTTTCACAGTTAGTGAATGCGCATAAAACCTCTCTAATTTGTAACTTTATAATCTTTTTATTGTTCGCATATAAAGAAAGTTTATACCAGCACAGCTACTCTCAGGAAATTGGGCGATGAAAGGAGGGTCATATACTTGGTCATACACCAATCGATTGAACAGTGAGGAATCGCTTACATATTCCGATTCTCTTCTGATCCCCTCCAAGAATCTACATCTATTCGACGTAAAATATATTATCTTCATCGTTCAGAGATGAATGCGATCACGTAAACTGGATTATCCAGGAATCGCTCTATCAAATCGAACTAAATGATTCAGATAGTTGCGTCATACGTATGTAATATTGTTCTATTTACACGTCTGTAATCTTTAGAAACAGTTTTTTATATTTCAATGGCTTTATCTCTCACTTGAGTCAACCTCGCTGTTATACTGGGAATATTATTTGGAACAATATAGCACATGAATGGCGCAATGAGTAGCTGATGTGTTATCCCTTTACGGCCTTAACAGAGGACATTTCTATAAATTAGCAAGACCTGTAAGTCTGTCTCTTTATTTTGTAATGTGCCGAAAGATGAAAATAAAAAATATCTAATTAGCGTCGAAATTGTGTAAGTATGTACTTAAAGGGATACCTGAGAGTATATGGCATATTATTTGCATACCAAACAACAGAGGGGTTTACTTTCGATTAATAATTGAAAATGGCCGGAGTAATTTCAGCTGGCGCGGCGGTAACGGATGTGCGGGCTCACGTATGGCAAAACAGTGTGTTTTTGTGTTCCTTCTCTGGAACGATTCACGCTCGGTCTTTTGCAGTGCATAAACAGGATGTACGCGTACTGTTGGGATGCATAATTGAAATTCGATTGATAGCACTTAATCTGAATGTGTAGCAGTTGCTTTAAAAATTTGGCTGATAATATAGCTGGTCGCTTGAAAACCACCAACAGTTCTTTGGTGAATAACTCGTCGATTTGATGGATCAAAACGGCATTAAGTACATGGCTTTCAATACATCTATTGAGTAAAACTGTTGGAGAACTGTGGTTAAGAACGTTTTCATGAGTATGCTCATTTTTGCAGAATATCATAGAGTACATGCAACTCTCTTGTTTATTTTTTGTACTCAGTTTATTTGTTTGATTTGGCCCGTTTTTAAATTTCTCAAAACTAGGCGATTACAATTTAGCACAGAGGGGCATAGCGTAGGTCAATCGATTGCCTTGTATGCAGCTCACCTGGGTTCGATTCCCAAACCCGCACATAAGGTTAAAAAAAATTCTAAAGAGATTTTTCTAACCCGAAAAGAGGAAAATGACCAAAAGTTAAAAATCTCTAAAACCAAAATAAAAAATTAGCACAGCACACGACCAGACAACGTGTTCGATGTTGTGATTGTCGTTACCACAACCTAGGCACACCAAGGCTTCGTCGATACCTTCGAAATGATTGAATGTGGTCATCGTCCTAGCCTTCCATTGTTCCGTGATGTTTGCAGGCTTTCGAGCGTCCTCTGACGAGAACTATAAATAAATTCATTGACGCTAATTGGTCCTTCGTAGATGCCACTTTCTAAAGCCATCTCGTTGCTAGAGATAGAGTAATGTGACGGGGCGCAAAATAAAGGTAACCTGGAAAGATTATTTCAAATAAAGCACTCAAACTGAGACTGTCAATTTCGATGAAGTAATGATCTGTGAGCAAAGCGTCAGTGATTCCAGGGCTATACTGAAGCAGGAACATTAAGTTTGAATGAAATTGTCATTGGTCTATTGAAGATATCGAAGTCAGTGGCAAGGTCGAGATTTGCTCCATCAGAGTACAACATTTTGATGCAAACGACCTCGCTAAATTTATTATAAAAATATCAGCAATCACTTTCGGGCGTATGTGTTCCGGAATTTCACAATTGGCATTCTACGTAGTAGAATCAATATTCTGTACCATGTAGTCGTAGTACATAAATTTAATGTCATAATTAGGCTCGAATTTTTAAATTAATGGCGGGTTTCTATATATCACATCGGTTGGGTGATAGATATGAGATATCTCAAGATCTATTTTTGAGCAGAAGAACGCCCGCCAACACCTCTAGCCTCATTGTATGGGTCGACTGCCTGCAACTCTAGGCAATACGCAAACAATGATACCAAATTTTCTCCAGTTTGATGAAATATATATTTGCAGCGGAGCCTTCATGGCGTGGTTAGCCAGAACAGACCCAGCGAAGATTTCACAAGCGAGTCTGACTAAATGTAGTTCTTTTTGCGGCCTTTGTCATGGTTGATTTCAGTAGCTTGCATTCCAGTAAGCAGCTCTTAAAACGACCTACTCCATCTCCCAGCAGGTCATCGTAAGTGTCTGCAACCACGCCATTTGCCTTTACGACATGTGCTGGGACATTGACACGATAATCCGGCGTAAAGCGATCATCGCAATCATATGCATAAGCTTGCTTCGAGGTAATAACCGCAGCACACAAGCGTCTAGGCCGTACGTTGTAAATATTTTTCATGGCCGAATACTATGCCGTCAGGTCCAAACCTGTACGAATTATGTTCAGCAAATTTTATGCATGGGCCAGTAGAATTATATGAGTATAATTTTTTACGTGGGGACAAGTTTTTCTGGAATAAGGGGGATTATTCATTTGTACTTCATCTTGGGAATCTTTTCAAGAGATCAGTTCATTTACCGTTCTCGAAAAATAAATTTAGATAACAGGAAAAGCAAAAAGATAAATGAGTCAAAGATTAATAAATTTGGGTACTTATCGTTGATTCGATGAAATAATCTGGTTGATTCAACAAATAATATCAAAAATTTTGCCAAATTTTATTTTCTTCCATTTTTATAGTCTATTTTGTTTAAAAATGACGTAAAAATTAAAAATATTAAATCGTGCCATAAATTTTATAATTTGAACAATGAAACAGGGGTCACAGGCAAAGCGGTATCTTTATAGATTGATTTGAAAAAAAAACATTAAAATCGGACCAATACTTTTATGAAAAGCTTTACTAGGCAGCAGTTTAAATATGAATGTAATTAATGACGTTTCGTCGGTGTAAAAACAAACCGAACTAAGTGACATCGTGTTGATTTCGAGAAAAACGAGTTTAAAGTTTCAATCGCAGCATCCTTCACATTAAAATTTGAAATTTATTTTTGCCATAATTTATGCTAATGGTAACATATTACAATTCTGACAAAAGTCGAATGTAGCTGAAGAAATTATTTATCCAGTTCAGTTTTTAAGATTTTGTCCGATCTGACTTAACACGGACCATTTCAAGATCGCTAATGTTTTCTTTTGGTCTTCAAATTTTAAATTTAATAGCCAAAACATGTTGCTTCGCTATTCATTAGTTACTTTGCAATTTATTTCCCAAAAACAGCTCAATTTCAGGTCTTGAGAGTGGAGTACCCCCTTAAATTATATCAATTTATCATCAATATTCCTGGTTTCATTCAATGAAGACAACAGTCACGAAAAGCTTTCAAAGTAAACAGGAAAAATATACAGTGAAACAGCCGATTTAAGTACATGCATAAACCAACAACAAAGTACCGCTATTTTCGATCGGAAAGTAGAGATTGTATCGATCGCGTTGACTGAGAAGAGTTTTCTCTGGGGTGTATATATATACAGCTATTTTTAACTTCAAGAGTTGCACTCCGTTAGTGGAGCTCTTATGGAAAGATCAAATGTAGTTCGCTTAGATAAGCTCAGAGTTGTGGTATTTTGTATAAAACAAACAAATGACGTTACTGGTGACCAGAGTTTTTGGAAGAACTAACGCGTTTACATATCCGCTCACAAAGTTGAGATCGATGGTGTAATTAGTTGGCATGTATGGAACTACTGAAGGACGGGATTGGCTGTTTCAAAGACCCCTTGCTCCATTGTTCCAGTGAGCGAAAATTTTGAATGACAATGGCACCGGACGGGATGAAATGGTGTGTCCCTTCGAACAGGTGACCTTTGGCGAGACTTCTTTGCGAGAGGTCGTCAATATACCAGCAAGAGGAAGCTCTGCCACAAATCCGAAGCAAACTGGACCTGGTCTTAGACCTTTGAGAAGAAACAAGGAGTTTCCAACGCTTCCAGGAACATGTGATATTTCAACCAGAGATTCAACTTAGTGCAGGATTGGTTGGACTTAGATTGGGAACCGGCAATTTTGTGATATTGCGGAACTCGTCCCGGAATCGAAGAGGCTTGAATTTTCACAGTGGGGGAGGCAGGCACTAATCTAGCTTACTCTTCGATCTTTCTTACAGCTTTAAAAAGGTTATCTGCATTACTGCCCATGACCACATTTCCACATTAAGCGCCTTTTTGCTGCCTACTTTGGCTTTCTTTCTCAGTTCAACTTTCGCACAACAATTTTGTGTGTGCCTGGGAATGATACTCTTATCCTGACTTATTTTATGACTTGTCCTCACTTACTTTAAAAACAGACCAAAAGTTTAGCTCCCCCCGCCAAGGGCGCCAACCTGGGGGTAATACCAACAGGCTGTTTATATGATTGGGTTTAATTTTAATTTACTACGAACGACTCACAGAGGAGTAACTAGAACAAATTCCTGGCACAAATCAATTTTTTTTTTCGATTTCTAATTTAGTTATATTTTTTTGTACATATACAAAAACATTTCATAATTAATGAGTATGTCAAAAATTGTTAAAATTTTTTGCATGGGTGTAAAACGGTAATATTTTAATGGCTTTTTAATCATTTTTCATTTTAGTTCTAGAAATATTGTTTTCTAGTGACGATGACTATATTAAATATGATAATATTTCAACAAACGTAGTTTAACACAACTATTCTTATAATCTTAGCTTAAAAAACTGACGATGGTAGTGTTGCTGTGTATTGCAGCTGCTTGAAAAATTCCGCTTTTTAATCATTTTTTTTTTTTTCCAAATTTGAGTGATCAAAAAGTTAAATATAACGGCAATGTTACTAAGGCAGTATTACAAAACAAGATTCCGGCTATTCAAAAACATTCGAGCTCTTCCGATCTATAAATTCCGAGCGACTTGAAAATATTGAATTTTTCACTAATACGAGGTTCTCCGAAATGTTGTAGGGCCAAATGCTATGTTTGGAAAAATGCATCTTTATAAATATGTGCACAGTTGTCCTTTTAATTCTCTCTTTTCCAATGATTAACTGTTTATGCAACTGGAAAACGTAATGTATTCACAAAAATCCTCTCGAAATTACTGCTATTCGAAACGATATAGAAAATTGACCTCACCACTAGTGTATAGATGCCAAATTGTCCCAAACACTAGTTATTGTCTATTTTTAGTTCTTATCAAGGCATAATAACAGCAATAGCAGCAATAAATAATTTTAGCCAAGATTCGACCCCAGTTACTCCTCTGTGCGACTGGGAATTATTTGTGGTGTTCAATTACACCATTTTTATACCATGTTAATAATCGAAATTTTATTTATATCTTATATCAGTATTGTCTCAAGTCGACCAAAAAAAATCAAAAAAGCGCTCTAGCGTAAATATGGCACTGAAGATACGGCTAAGAAAAGCTCTATTACCAGAGATGTTCAAACACTGAAGTCTAGAGATGCATCATATACTAGTTCCGCTACTGTCTTGATGACGATTCACGGTGTATTTATTATATCAACTGCATGCAAAAAAACTCAGCATCTCTGAAACTTCGGAATATGAAAGAATGGACCCCCTTTCATTTGAAACTAAGATCAAAATGATCCGTCGGGGGTCCAGAGCGACTTTTTTTAAAGTTTTTTTCGTAACAATATTGGTTTTACTACTCGACCTAGTTCATATTTCTGTCCCTAGATGGTGCTTTAGACATTCGAAAAACACTAAATGTGAGAATTTGATAGAAAATTTAATTGTCTACAAGTTTGTTGACAACTAAAAATTGATCTGATATCACCCGGAAAAGTTGTTTAAGATTTTAACGAAGTTATAGGGGAACATGGGGAGACTTGACCAAGCACAGAATTCTATTACTGGCTATGACGTGTTCTACAAGGCTCTTAAAAAATTTGCACACCATATCTCAATGGAAATATATTTTCTCGCACTTATTTCACTACACGCAGAAAAAAGATTTGTAGGTTCAATAAAATTATGCATTAAATTCAATAAATTTAATTATTGGTCGGGAGACAATAAAATTATTTATTGAATTCAATAAAATTTATTTATTGTTTCAATAAAACAAAATTATCGTTCCGTTTTTCAATAATTATTTCATTGAAATTAAAAGAAAATTATTGATACTAAAAATGTATTTATTGAAAGCAAAAATTTGTTGTTGTTCTAATAAAAAAATATTTTCAAACCAATAAGTTTGTTTGTTAAAGTGATAAACAATAAATGATTGGATTCAATAACACATATTTTTGGTTTAAATATGCTAATTTTTTCTGCGTGTGCCAAAAAAATAATTGGGTTTGGTGACATGAACATATTTGACGGGATTCATTACAACTTCTTTGTCGACAATTCCTATTGACCTTCTGAAAATTAGGATTTTTGACAGAGACAGAAAACTATTTGTGCTTTTGGTTCAAGTTTGTAATCTTTCCCGATAGGTTCGAAGGAACTACCATTCATCGGAAGGTATTGCTTGGTTACAAGGGTTTGCTTACATTTATGTTTTAGAAAGGACCATAGTCGCATAATTTAAGTTATGATCGTTTAAGTCAGCTATTATAATTCTGTTCAAGACGAAATGTTGGGACGCACAGTTTATAATTGAACGGAATTATAATTTTCAGCTGAAAGGTAAGACTTTCCAAGCTCTCAAATTCCGCTGAATGCACTGTTCAACTAAACACAGGTATTTGGCAAATGAAAAAAGGGCGTGTGCATCGACTTACAAACCACTAGGGTTTTTGTGAAACTAACTTAGACCTAGACTTCGTTGAAATATTAAACAACTTTTTCGGATAATTTCAAATCGGTTTTTAGTTGTTAACAAAGTTGTAGACAATTAAATTACCTATCAAATTCTCACTTTTAGTGTTGTTCGAATGTCTAAAGCACCATCTAGGGACAGAAATATGAACTAGTTCTATTGTAAAATCTATGTTTTCACGAAAAAACTTAAAAAAAGTTGCTCTAGACCCCTCGACGGATTATTTTGATGTTCGTTTCAAAAGAAAGGGGAAAGCCCATTCTTTCATATCCTGAAGTTTCAGAGATGCTGAATTTTTTTGCATAAAGTTGTTAAAAAAAGATACCGTGCGATTCAATACTGTACCATTGAATAGGGAAAGATAATTGTCAAAAGTGGAAAAGATGTGTTTTTTTTAATGTTCTGCAAATTTCCATAACTGGCACCAAATTTCCCTTGTATAAGCAGTGCACAAGCTGACATGGAGCCAAATTACCATATACCTGTCTGCCACGTAGCACATAATCATATCTATTAACACCGAGGAAATTGGTTAAAAAAGTCAAGTCATAATCCTCCAACGCTATAGCAAAGGCCAGAGTGGTTTTAGGTAGCATGGATCCACTTCGATGAATTAATTTATTCGCCAGGAAAGTGCAATCAAATTGAATTTTATCTTCCGATAGTGGCATTTGCATGTCATTTTCCCGAGCCCTTCAACGTTGCTACGGGATGGAAGAATAGAACCAGAAGTAGCACTAATTGAATATGGCACTGTATTTCAATTTTCCGAAGCCTTTCAATGTGCTGTAACAAAGAAGATTCATCGGTGCGGATCAGTTCATTCTCTGACTGCACTATAATCGAGTGGATGCCGAAGCCTGCAGAACAGAGGGGAAATTAAATTTCTATCAACGGAATAACTGTCGGAACGAGTTTTAATTGTGAAATGATGATTTGTGATTGTTTCGATTTCCGTAACAACACTGGATATGTATGTTTCAAATTTTTCTATGCCGGATCTAGGTTGACGAATTGGGGTCGGGGTAAAGCATTAGTCATTTTTTCAATCAACATATTATGTTTGAAGTGGCATTTGTGATAGCTTTGAGAGCTTTTTTGTGCATGTATTTTTAGATCTAAATCACTTCATAATATTTAATGTACTTTTTAATCTCGTGATACCCCTAGCTACAAACACATCTACAGCGACCTTCTTGAGGTAGTTATCTGGATTATCATTAAGGGGACGTCTGGTGCAAAGTGCTCAAACCGAAAGTTATTTTGTTTTACGATTTTGAAGGCAAGGCTCTTTTGTGTGATGTTAAGATCTATTTATACATTCATACATATAGGTACATACATTGTGCACGAAAAAATGATACAGTCAGACCGAGCCACACATACGAGCGTTCCAAGATTATTACGTCCAACCATTTCCACGTCGAGGAGCGCCGCTGCGAACACGATAACTCTTGATAAAATTGTCTGACACAGGAAGTCCAATAAGATTTGTAAAGCTTAGACTTGTAGTTACTCGATGAACCAAAAAAATAGAAAAATATTCGAGTTTTGGAAAATGGCAGATAAAAAAGAAGTCGAAAAAATATCACAATAATCAAAACAACCAAAATCTCATGAAAGCTAGCAATAATTTTTTTGGATGCAATTTCTGTAATTCTTGCCCAACATATTTTTCTGCCTAAAATATTTTTCGTTTGTAGCACAAAGTGAGTTTACAGGAATTGGTCACTCAACCGTTACAATTAGGAACAGTCTTTCGAAATTTTAAGTTGATCGGTACTTTGGTTCTTGAGATATCGTGATCGCCGCAAAAGCACTTTTTGCTCTTATGTCAGCGACACGCATTTAATTGAAAATACGTCTCAACGAAATTTAAAGCGGTATTTTTGAAACGATCCCAAATTTGAATAATATTTTCCCGCAAATTACAGCAGCTCCGGATATATTTTTGGGAGTACTGGGGTCAGTTCCCTTCCCGACTTTCGAACCAATCTTCGTGGTACAGATAATCGAAATCGTACATCTCTAGATTGTTTATGCAATATTGCTTGTGACACTAAAAACTGGATTCGTCATTTGTCATTTTCTTATCATTCATTTTAGGCATGATTCGAATTCAAATTATGTCCGAAAGGATGTAATGCCTTTTTTACATCGGGAAATTGTATTGGCTGACATGCTCCAATTTTACTTATTTATTACATTCTGCCCAGCATATGCCATTATATATTTAAAAAAAAGACCCATTACAGTTTGTTATATGTCCCTTTAATTTCATAGAACTCTATCCCAAAATGTTTAGCATTAGCATTTTGAATTACCAAAAATGATTTATCTTTCTTAGAAACATCCGACAAATCAAATGTTACAATAACGGGTATTTAAAGTACCTGCAGTTCCAATCCAAAATCCAAAACAACTCTCACACTTGAAAGTCGGCACACTACACGTGGTAGGTATACCGAAGAGCAAACACAAATGCCATAAATTTCCGGCCGAATGTGCAACTACAGACGATGATAGAGCAAAACTACATCCGATTTGCAGCCTGTAATTGCCAAACTTTGTCGTGCTACCAGGTCATCATCAATGCTGCGCAAATACCGAAAATTCGTGGCTTCTTCTTGCAGCAGTCCACAAGTTGGCTGGTACCTAATAAACTATAAAATCGAATTTCATATCCGGCCTCGGAAGGGGCATACCGCACACGTCGAAAGTTGGTGAGTTTTATTGCAGAAATCTGCGCTAGGCCAAACAACATCCTCGGGAAAGGCTTGTTTTTCACGTGAGTTTCGCCCCGGGAAATCGGGCCAACCATGGAGTTTGAGACTGGCATTGAGTGTATGTGCGTGTGTGTATCGTATGTGGATTCTACTGCAGTTGAATTCCGAGGGAGGATATTATTCTACAGGCTTTAGAGGAAATGAAAACTTTTCTCGTTTGCCCATATGCATTTCAACTAAATCGGTAGGCGATGTATAGATGAAAAGTGAGCTATAACTTTCTGTTGTTCACTGCTTACACAGAAAAATTGAAAATTGTTGTTATTAAGGTGCATTCGACCGGAAATAATAATGGGTGTAATTTAGATTTTTATGCCCATCTGCATCGTGACTAGCCGCCGGAAGCTTGTCGATAATCGGTGTTATTTTCTCGCTTGAATGCAATAGTGAAACTCTAGTTATGGATCGTTTAACAAAATAGCTATAAAAGGGGCTTAAACTTGAAATATTAAAGTTCTTTCATTAGAAATGTCGCAAAATATCCTTCCCATTATAGATTTTTATCAACAAATGATGTGGAACACATTAGCGGACACTAGGTACGTAGTCTTAGTCACTGTTCAACACAAGGTCGGGAAGCAGAACGAAAAAAATGTCGAAAGTTTGGGGTCCCAGAAAACCCCTGGCGAAGAAATTTTTGAAAAGAAAAATTAAACAGGGCTTTACAGTTTAAAACCAAAGTTTATATGAAGAACTAGTGGTGTTCAAGAGGGAAGATGTCAATGAAAATGGTCAGCCTAAATTTTCGCATAAGGTCTTACATAAAAAGATTACATCGAAAAAGTAATCTAAGCAAGTTTTTAGCTCAATCGGACATCATTTAGGGGGTGCGGTGTTTGAATATTGATTTTATAATATAAGAAAAAAAATCCAAAAGGGGAGGGAGTACATGAAATGTTAGAAATCAATTTTTTTTGTCGAAATATGTCAAAACAAACGAAAACCGCTAAAAACAAATTTAGAATTTTTTAGTTCCAAGGACAAATTTTTGGAAAAACGATTCGAAAATCGTAAAGTTTATTGTAAAGCCCTATGATTGCAAAACATTTTCCCATTGAACTGGACTTGGGAGCAGAACAAATAAAAAAACGGCAGGGATTTAGAGTTTCAAATAAAACAAGAAATTTTCAAAAATAATGGAACGGGACTTCACAGTTTAAAACCAAAATTTTGGGAAATTTTTGGAAAATAGCATCTTTTAGGTGAAAATGGACATTTTTGATAGAATTTTCCCAACGAACTGGGCTTGGTAGCAGAACGAATAAGATAGCAGTGATTTAGGGTTCCGCCTAATACATCGTGAAGAAATTTTTGAAAAAAAAATGGAACAGGACTTCACAGTTTGAAACCAATGTTTCGATCGAATTTTCCCAACGAACTGGACTTATTATCAGCAGGAGACAGAAAATACTGTGAGTTCTTCGCCAAATGGCAACTATAAAGATATGCAAATTTTATCGGATGCACAGTAATGAAAGTAATTTTTCTTATATATTCATATCCATTTTTGTGAAACGTTTGGGGGGACATATTGTTTTTTCTTGATTGCTTTCTTTGTGATATCTTAAAACAATAGCAAGCATACCTTTTGGAAGAATAATATTAATAATGCGTGGCCTGACGAAAGGCTTCAGGATTTTTGCTCCTCGTGACAGGCCGATAAGGGTGCCCGGGTACCCGCGAAAGAATAAAGAATAAAGAGTAAAGAGTAAAGAGTGAAGAGTAAAGAGTAAAGAGTAAAGAGTAAAGCGTAAAGAGTAAAGAGTAAAGAGTAAAGAGTAAAGAGTAAAGAGTAAAGAGTAAAGAGTAAAGAGTAAAGAGTAAAGAGTAAAGAGTAAAGAGTAAAGAGTGAAGAGTAAAGAGTAAAGAGTAAAGAGTAAAGAGTAAAGAGTAAAGAGTAAAGAGTAAAGAGTAAAGAGTAAAGAGTAAAGAGTAAAGAGTAAAGAGTAAAGAGTAAAGAGTAAAGAGTAAAGAGTAAAGAGTAAAGAGTAAAGAGTAAAGAGTAAAGAGTAAAGAGTAAAGAGTAAAGAGTAAAGAGTAAAGAGTAAAGAGTAAAGAGTAAAGAGTAAAGAGTAAAGAGTAAAGAGTAAAGAGTAAAGAGTAAAGAGTAAAGAGTAAAGAGTAAAGAGTAAAGAGTAAAGAGTAAAGAGTAAAGAGTAAAGAGTAAAGAGTAAAGAGTAAAGAGTAAAGAGTAAAGAGTAAAGAGTAAAGAGTAAAGAGTAAAGAGTAAAGAGTAAAGAGTAAAGAGTAAAGAGTAAAGAGTAAAGAGTAAAGAGTAAAGAGTAAAGAGTAAAGAGTAAAGAGTAAAGAGTAAAGAGTAAAGAGTAAAGAGTAAAGAGTAAAGAGTAAAGAGTAAAGAGTAAAGAGTAAAGAGTAAAGAGTAAAGAGTAAAGAGTAAAGAGTAAAGAGTAAAGAGTAAAGAGTAAAGAGTAAAGAGTAAAGAGTAAAGAGTAAAGAGTAAAGAGTAAAGAGTAAAGAGTAAAGAGTAAAGAGTAAAGAGTAAAGAGTAAAGAGTAAAGAGTAAAGAGTAAAGAGTAAAGAGTAAAGAGTAAAGAGTAAAGAGTAAAGAGTAAAGAGTAAAGAGTAAAGAGTAAAGAGTAAAGAGTAAAGAGTAAAGAGTAAAGAGTAAAGAGTAAAGAGTAAAGAGTAAAGAGTAAAGAGTAAAGAGTAAAGAGTAAAGAGTAAAGAGTAAAGAGTAAAGAGTAAAGAGTAAAGAGTAAAGAGTAAAGAGTAAAGAGTAAAGAGTAAAGAGTAAAGAGTAAAGAGTAAAGAGTAAAGAGTAAAGAGTAAAGAGTAAAGAGTAAAGAGTAAAGAGTAAAGAGTAAAGAGTAAAGAGTAAAGAGTAAAGAGTAAAGAGTAAAGAGTAAAGAGTAAAGAGTAAAGAGTAAAGAGTAAAGAGTAAAGAGTAAAGAGTAAAGAGTAAAGAGTAAAGAGTAAAGAGTAAAGAGTAAAGAGTAAAGAGTAAAGAGTAAAGAGTAAAGAGTAAAGAGTAAAGAGTAAAGAGTAAAGAGTAAAGAGTAAAGAGTAAAGAGTAAAGAGTAAAGAGTAAAGAGTAAAGAGTAAAGAGTAAAGAGTAAAGAGTAAAGAGTAAAGAGTAAAGAGTAAAGAGTAAAGAGTAAAGAGTAAAGAGTAAAGAGTAAAGAGTAAAGAGTAAAGAGTAAAGAGTAAAGAGTAAAGAGTAAAGAGTAAAGAGTAAAGAGTAAAGAGTAAAGAGTAAAGAGTAAAGAGTAAAGAGTAAAGAGTAAAGAGTAAAGAGTAAAGAGTAAAGAGTAAAGAGTAAAGAGTAAAGAGTAAAGAGTAAAGAGTAAAGAGTAAAGAGTAAAGAGTAAAGAGTAAAGAGTAAAGAGTAAAGAGTAAAGAGTAAAGAGTAAAGAGTAAAGAGTAAAGAGTAAAGAGTAAAGAGTAAAGAGTAAAGAGTAAAGAGTAAAGAGTAAAGAGTAAAGAGTAAAGAGTAAAGAGTAAAGAGTAAAGAGTAAAGAGTAAAGAGTAAAGAGTAAAGAGTAAAGAGTAAAGAGTAAAGAGTAAAGAGTAAAGAGTAAAGAGTAAAGAGTAAAGAGTAAAGAGTAAAGAGTAAAGAGTAAAGAGTAAAGAGTAAAGAGTAAAGAGTAAAGAGTAAAGAGTAAAGAGTAAAGAGTAAAGAGTAAAGAGTAAAGAGTAAAGAGTAAAGAGTAAAGAGTAAAGAGTAAAGAGTAAAGAGTAAAGAGTAAAGAGTAAAGAGTAAAGAGTAAAGAGTAAAGAGTAAAGAGTAAAGAGTAAAGAGTAAAGAGTAAAGAGTAAAGAGTAAAGAGTAAAGAGTAAAGAGTAAAGAGTAAAGAGTAAAGAGTAAAGAGTAAAGAGTAAAGAGTAAAGAGTAAAGAGTAAAGAGTAAAGAGTAAAGAGTAAAGAGTAAAGAGTAAAGAGTAAAGAGTAAAGAGTAAAGAGTAAAGAGTAAAGAGTAAAGAGTAAAGAGTAAAGAGTAAAGAGTAAAGAGTAAAGAGTAAAGAGTAAAGAGTAAAGAGTAAAGAGTAAAGAGTAAAGAGTAAAGAGTAAAGAGTAAAGAGTAAAGAGTAAAGAGTAAAGAGTAAAGAGTAAAGAGTAAAGAGTAAAGAGTAAAGAGTAAAGAGTAAAGAGTAAAGAGTAAAGAGTAAAGAGTAAAGAGTAAAGAGTAAAGAGTAAAGAGTAAAGAGTAAAGAGTAAAGAGTAAAGAGTAAAGAGTAAAGAGTAAAGAGTAAAGAGTAAAGAGTAAAGAGTAAAGAGTAAAGAGTAAAGAGTAAAGAGTAAAGAGTAAAGAGTAAAGAGTAAAGAGTAAAGAGTAAAGAGTAAAGAGTAAAGAGTAAAGAGTAAAGAGTAAAGAGTAAAGAGTAAAGAGTAAAGAGTAAAGAGTAAAGAGTAAAGAGTAAAGAGTAAAGAGTAAAGAGTAAAGAGTAAAGAGTAAAGAGTAAAGAGTAAAGAGTAAAGAGTAAAGAGTAAAGAGTAAAGAGTAAAGAGTAAAGAGTAAAGAGTAAAGAGTAAAGAGTAAAGAGTAAAGAGTAAAGAGTAAAGAGTAAAGAGTAAAGAGTAAAGAGTAAAGAGTAAAGAGTAAAGAGTAAAGAGTAAAGAGTAAAGAGTAAAGAGTAAAGAGTAAAGAGTAAAGAGTAAAGAGTAAAGAGTAAAGAGTAAAGAGTAAAGAGTAAAGAGTAAAGAGTAAAGAGTAAAGAGTAAAGAGTAAAGAGTAAAGAGTAAAGAGTAAAGAGTAAAGAGTAAAGAGTAAAGAGTAAAGAGTAAAGAGTAAAGAGTAAAGAGTAAAGAGTAAAGAGTAAAGAGTAAAGAGTAAAGAGTAAAGAGTAAAGAGTAAAGAGTAAAGAGTAAAGAGTAAAGAGTAAAGAGTAAAGAGTAAAGAGTAAAGAGTAAAGAGTAAAGAGTAAAGAGTAAAGAGTAAAGAGTAAAGAGTAAAGAGTAAAGAGTAAAGAGTAAAGAGTAAAGAGTAAAGAGTAAAGAGTAAAGAGTAAAGAGTAAAGAGTAAAGAGTAAAGAGTAAAGAGTAAAGAGTAAAGAGTAAAGAGTAAAGAGTAAAGAGTAAAGAGTAAAGAGTAAAGAGTAAAGAGTAAAGAGTAAAGAGTAAAGAGTAAAGAGTAAAGAGTAAAGAGTAAAGAGTAAAGAGTAAAGAGTAAAGAGTAAAGAGTAAAGAGTAAAGAGTAAAGAGTAAAGAGTAAAGAGTAAAGAGTAAAGAGTAAAGAGTAAAGAGTAAAGAGTAAAGAGTAAAGAGTAAAGAGTAAAGAGTAAAGAGTAAAGAGTAAAGAGTAAAGAGTAAAGAGTAAAGAGTAAAGAGTAAAGAGTAAAGAGTAAAGAGTAAAGAGTAAAGAGTAAAGAGTAAAGAGTAAAGAGTAAAGAGTAAAGAGTAAAGAGTAAAGAGTAAAGAGTAAAGAGTAAAGAGTAAAGAGTAAAGAGTAAAGAGTAAAGAGTAAAGAGTAAAGAGTAAAGAGTAAAGAGTAAAGAGTAAAGAGTAAAGAGTAAAGAGTAAAGAGTAAAGAGTAAAGAGTAAAGAGTAAAGAGTAAAGAGTAAAGAGTAAAGAGTAAAGAGTAAAGAGTAAAGAGTAAAGAGTAAAGAGTAAAGAGTAAAGAGTAAAGAGTAAAGAGTAAAGAGTAAAGAGTAAAGAGTAAAGAGTAAAGAGTAAAGAGTAAAGAGTAAAGAGTAAAGAGTAAAGAGTAAAGAGTAAAGAGTAAAGAGTAAAGAGTAAAGAGTAAAGAGTAAAGAGTAAAGAGTAAAGAGTAAAGAGTAAAGAGTAAAGAGTAAAGAGTAAAGAGTAAAGAGTAAAGAGTAAAGAGTAAAGAGTAAAGAGTAAAGAGTAAAGAGTAAAGAGTAAAGAGTAAAGAGTAAAGAGTAAAGAGTAAAGAGTAAAGAGTAAAGAGTAAAGAGTAAAGAGTAAAGAGTAAAGAGTAAAGAGTAAAGAGTAAAGAGTAAAGAGTAAAGAGTAAAGAGTAAAGAGTAAAGAGTAAAGAGTAAAGAGTAAAGAGTAAAGAGTAAAGAGTAAAGAGTAAAGAGTAAAGAGTAAAGAGTAAAGAGTAAAGAGTAAAGAGTAAAGAGTAAAGAGTAAAGAGTAAAGAGTAAAGAGTAAAGAGTAAAGAGTAAAGAGTAAAGAGTAAAGAGTAAAGAGTAAAGAGTAAAGAGTAAAGAGTAAAGAGTAAAGAGTAAAGAGTAAAGAGTAAAGAGTAAAGAGTAAAGAGTAAAGAGTAAAGAGTAAAGAGTAAAGAGTAAAGAGTAAAGAGTAAAGAGTAAAGAGTAAAGAGTAAAGAGTAAAGAGTAAAGAGTAAAGAGTAAAGAGTAAAGAGTAAAGAGTAAAGAGTAAAGAGTAAAGAGTAAAGAGTAAAGAGTAAAGAGTAAAGAGTAAAGAGTAAAGAGTAAAGAGTAAAGAGTAAAGAGTAAAGAGTAAAGAGTAAAGAGTAAAGAGTAAAGAGTAAAGAGTAAAGAGTAAAGAGTAAAGAGTAAAGAGTAAAGAGTAAAGAGTAAAGAGTAAAGAGTAAAGAGTAAAGAGTAAAGAGTAAAGAGTAAAGAGTAAAGAGTAAAGAGTAAAGAGTAAAGAGTAAAGAGTAAAGAGTAAAGAGTAAAGAGTAAAGAGTAAAGAGTAAAGAGTAAAGAGTAAAGAGTAAAGAGTAAAGAGTAAAGAGTAAAGAGTAAAGAGTAAAGAGTAAAGAGTAAAGAGTAAAGAGTAAAGAGTAAAGAGTAAAGAGTAAAGAGTAAAGAGTAAAGAGTAAAGAGTAAAGAGTAAAGAGTAAAGAGTAAAGAGTAAAGAGTAAAGAGTAAAGAGTAAAGAGTAAAGAGTAAAGAGTAAAGAGTAAAGAGTAAAGAGTAAAGAGTAAAGAGTAAAGAGTAAAGAGTAAAGAGTAAAGAGTAAAGAGTAAAGAGTAAAGAGTAAAGAGTAAAGAGTAAAGAGTAAAGAGTAAAGAGTAAAGAGTAAAGAGTAAAGAGTAAAGAGTAAAGAGTAAAGAGTAAAGAGTAAAGAGTAAAGAGTAAAGAGTAAAGAGTAAAGAGTAAAGAGTAAAGAGTAAAGAGTAAAGAGTAAAGAGTAAAGAGTAAAGAGTAAAGAGTAAAGAGTAAAGAGTAAAGAGTAAAGAGTAAAGAGTAAAGAGTAAAGAGTAAAGAGTAAAGAGTAAAGAGTAAAGAGTAAAGAGTAAAGAGTAAAGAGTAAAGAGTAAAGAGTAAAGAGTAAAGAGTAAAGAGTAAAGAGTAAAGAGTAAAGAGTAAAGAGTAAAGAGTAAAGAGTAAAGAGTAAAGAGTAAAGAGTAAAGAGTAAAGAGTAAAGAGTAAAGAGTAAAGAGTAAAGAGTAAAGAGTAAAGAGTAAAGAGTAAAGAGTAAAGAGTAAAGAGTAAAGAGTAAAGAGTAAAGAGTAAAGAGTAAAGAGTAAAGAGTAAAGAGTAAAGAGTAAAGAGTAAAGAGTAAAGAGTAAAGAGTAAAGAGTAAAGAGTAAAGAGTAAAGAGTAAAGAGTAAAGAGTAAAGAGTAAAGAGTAAAGAGTAAAGAGTAAAGAGTAAAGAGTAAAGAGTAAAGAGTAAAGAGTAAAGAGTAAAGAGTAAAGAGTAAAGAGTAAAGAGTAAAGAGTAAAGAGTAAAGAGTAAAGAGTAAAGAGTAAAGAGTAAAGAGTAAAGAGTAAAGAGTAAAGAGTAAAGAGTAAAGAGTAAAGAGTAAAGAGTAAAGAGTAAAGAGTAAAGAGTAAAGAGTAAAGAGTAAAGAGTAAAGAGTAAAGAGTAAAGAGTAAAGAGTAAAGAGTAAAGAGTAAAGAGTAAAGAGTAAAGAGTAAAGAGTAAAGAGTAAAGAGTAAAGAGTAAAGAGTAAAGAGTAAAGAGTAAAGAGTAAAGAGTAAAGAGTAAAGAGTAAAGAGTAAAGAGTAAAGAGTAAAGAGTAAAGAGTAAAGAGTAAAGAGTAAAGAGTAAAGAGTAAAGAGTAAAGAGTAAAGAGTAAAGAGTAAAGAGTAAAGAGTAAAGAGTAAAGAGTAAAGAGTAAAGAGTAAAGAGTAAAGAGTAAAGAGTAAAGAGTAAAGAGTAAAGAGTAAAGAGTAAAGAGTAAAGAGTAAAGAGTAAAGAGTAAAGAGTAAAGAGTAAAGAGTAAAGAGTAAAGAGTAAAGAGTAAAGAGTAAAGAGTAAAGAGTAAAGAGTAAAGAGTAAAGAGTAAAGAGTAAAGAGTAAAGAGTAAAGAGTAAAGAGTAAAGAGTAAAGAGTAAAGAGTAAAGAGTAAAGAGTAAAGAGTAAAGAGTAAAGAGTAAAGAGTAAAGAGTAAAGAGTAAAGAGTAAAGAGTAAAGAGTAAAGAGTAAAGAGTAAAGAGTAAAGAGTAAAGAGTAAAGAGTAAAGAGTAAAGAGTAAAGAGTAAAGAGTAAAGAGTAAAGAGTAAAGAGTAAAGAGTAAAGAGTAAAGAGTAAAGAGTAAAGAGTAAAGAGTAAAGAGTAAAGAGTAAAGAGTAAAGAGTAAAGAGTAAAGAGTAAAGAGTAAAGAGTAAAGAGTAAAGAGTAAAGAGTAAAGAGTAAAGAGTAAAGAGTAAAGAGTAAAGAGTAAAGAGTAAAGAGTAAAGAGTAAAGAGTAAAGAGTAAAGAGTAAAGAGTAAAGAGTAAAGAGTAAAGAGTAAAGAGTAAAGAGTAAAGAGTAAAGAGTAAAGAGTAAAGAGTAAAGAGTAAAGAGTAAAGAGTAAAGAGTAAAGAGTAAAGAGTAAAGAGTAAAGAGTAAAGAGTAAAGAGTAAAGAGAGTAAAGAGTAAAGAGTAAAGAGTAAAGAGTAAAGAGTAAAGAGTAAAGAGTAAAGAGTAAAGAGTAAAGAGTAAAGAGTAAAGAGTAAAGAGTAAAGAGTAAAGAGTAAAGAGTAAAGAGTAAAGAGTAAAGAGTAAAGAGTAAAGAGTAAAGAGTAAAGAGTAAAGAGTAAAGAGTAAAGAGTAAAGAGTAAAGAGTAAAGAGTAAAGAGTAAAGAGTAAAGAGTAAAGAGTAAAGAGTAAAGAGTAAAGAGTAAAGAGTAAAGAGTAAAGAGTAAAGAGTAAAGAGTAAAGAGTAAAGAGTAAAGAGTAAAGAGTAAAGAGTAAAGAGTAAAGAGTAAAGAGTAAAGAGTAAAGAGTAAAGAGTAAAGAGTAAAGAGTAAAGAGTAAAGAGTAAAGAGTAAAGAGTAAAGAGTAAAGAGTAAAGAGTAAAGAGTAAAGAGTAAAGAGTAAAGAGTAAAGAGTAAAGAGTAAAGAGTAAAGAGTAAAGAGTAAAGAGTAAAGAGTAAAGAGTAAAGAGTAAAGAGTAAAGAGTAAAGAGTAAAGAGTAAAGAGTAAAGAGTAAAGAGTAAAGAGTAAAGAGTAAAGAGTAAAGAGTAAAGAGTAAAGAGTAAAGAGTAAAGAGTAAAGAGTAAAGAGTAAAGAGTAAAGAGTAAAGAGTAAAGAGTAAAGAGTAAAGAGTAAAGAGTAAAGAGTAAAGAGTAAAGAGTAAAGAGTAAAGAGTAAAGAGTAAAGAGTAAAGAGTAAAGAGTAAAGAGTAAAGAGTAAAGAGTAAAGAGTAAAGAGTAAAGAGTAAAGAGTAAAGAGTAAAGAGTAAAGAGTAAAGAGTAAAGAGTAAAGAGTAAAGAGTAAAGAGTAAAGAGTAAAGAGTAAAGAGTAAAGAGTAAAGAGTAAAGAGTAAAGAGTAAAGAGTAAAGAGTAAAGAGTAAAGAGTAAAGAGTAAAGAGTAAAGAGTAAAGAGTAAAGAGTAAAGAGTAAAGAGTAAAGAGTAAAGAGTAAAGAGTAAAGAGTAAAGAGTAAAGAGTAAAGAGTAAAGAGTAAAGAGTAAAGAGTAAAGAGTAAAGAGTAAAGAGTAAAGAGTAAAGAGTAAAGAGTAAAGAGTAAAGAGTAAAGAGTAAAGAGTAAAGAGTAAAGAGTAAAGAGTAAAGAGTAAAGAGTAAAGAGTAAAGAGTAAAGAGTAAAGAGTAAAGAGTAAAGAGTAAAGAGTAAAGAGTAAAGAGTAAAGAGTAAAGAGTAAAGAGTAAAGAGTAAAGAGTAAAGAGTAAAGAGTAAAGAGTAAAGAGTAAAGAGTAAAGAGTAAAGAGTAAAGAGTAAAGAGTAAAGAGTAAAGAGTAAAGAGTAAAGAGTAAAGAGTAAAGAGTAAAGAGTAAAGAGTAAAGAGTAAAGAGTAAAGAGTAAAGAGTAAAGAGTAAAGAGTAAAGAGTAAAGAGTAAAGAGTAAAGAGTAAAGAGTAAAGAGTAAAGAGTAAAGAGTAAAGAGTAAAGAGTAAAGAGTAAAGAGTAAAGAGTAAAGAGTAAAGAGTAAAGAGTAAAGAGTAAAGAGTAAAGAGTAAAGAGTAAAGAGTAAAGAGTAAAGAGTAAAGAGTAAAGAGTAAAGAGTAAAGAGTAAAGAGTAAAGAGTAAAGAGTAAAGAGTAAAGAGTAAAGAGTAAAGAGTAAAGAGTAAAGAGTAAAGAGTAAAGAGTAAAGAGTAAAGAGTAAAGAGTAAAGAGTAAAGAGTAAAGAGTAAAGAGTAAAGAGTAAAGAGTAAAGAGTAAAGAGTAAAGAGTAAAGAGTAAAGAGTAAAGAGTAAAGAGTAAAGAGTAAAGAGTAAAGAGTAAAGAGTAAAGAGTAAAGAGTAAAGAGTAAAGAGTAAAGAGTAAAGAGTAAAGAGTAAAGAGTAAAGAGTAAAGAGTAAAGAGTAAAGAGTAAAGAGTAAAGAGTAAAGAGTAAAGAGTAAAGAGTAAAGAGTAAAGAGTAAAGAGTAAAGAGTAAAGAGTAAAGAGTAAAGAGTAAAGAGTAAAGAGTAAAGAGTAAAGAGTAAAGAGTAAAGAGTAAAGAGTAAAGAGTAAAGAGTAAAGAGTAAAGAGTAAAGAGTAAAGAGTAAAGAGTAAAGAGTAAAGAGTAAAGAGTAAAGAGTAAAGAGTAAAGAGTAAAGAGTAAAGAGTAAAGAGTAAAGAGTAAAGAGTAAAGAGTAAAGAGTAAAGAGTAAAGAGTAAAGAGTAAAGAGTAAAGAGTAAAGAGTAAAGAGTAAAGAGTAAAGAGTAAAGAGTAAAGAGTAAAGAGTAAAGAGTAAAGAGTAAAGAGTAAAGAGTAAAGAGTAAAGAGTAAAGAGTAAAGAGTAAAGAGTAAAGAGTAAAGAGTAAAGAGTAAAGAGTAAAGAGTAAAGAGTAAAGAGTAAAGAGTAAAGAGTAAAGAGTAAAGAGTAAAGAGTAAAGAGTAAAGAGTAAAGAGTAAAGAGTAAAGAGTAAAGAGTAAAGAGTAAAGAGTAAAGAGTAAAGAGTAAAGAGTAAAGAGTAAAGAGTAAAGAGTAAAGAGTAAAGAGTAAAGAGTAAAGAGTAAAGAGTAAAGAGTAAAGAGTAAAGAGTAAAGAGTAAAGAGTAAAGAGTAAAGAGTAAAGAGTAAAGAGTAAAGAGTAAAGAGTAAAGAGTAAAGAGTAAAGAGTAAAGAGTAAAGAGTAAAGAGTAAAGAGTAAAGAGTAAAGAGTAAAGAGTAAAGAGTAAAGAGTAAAGAGTAAAGAGTAAAGAGTAAAGAGTAAAGAGTAAAGAGTAAAGAGTAAAGAGTAAAGAGTAAAGAGTAAAGAGTAAAGAGTAAAGAGTAAAGAGTAAAGAGTAAAGAGTAAAGAGTAAAGAGTAAAGAGTAAAGAGTAAAGAGTAAAGAGTAAAGAGTAAAGAGTAAAGAGTAAAGAGTAAAGAGTAAAGAGTAAAGAGTAAAGAGTAAAGAGTAAAGAGTAAAGAGTAAAGAGTAAAGAGTAAAGAGTAAAGAGTAAAGAGTAAAGAGTAAAGAGTAAAGAGTAAAGAGTAAAGAGTAAAGAGTAAAGAGTAAAGAGTAAAGAGTAAAGAGTAAAGAGTAAAGAGTAAAGAGTAAAGAGTAAAGAGTAAAGAGTAAAGAGTAAAGAGTAAAGAGTAAAGAGTAAAGAGTAAAGAGTAAAGAGTAAAGAGTAAAGAGTAAAGAGTAAAGAGTAAAGAGTAAAGAGTAAAGAGTAAAGAGTAAAGAGTAAAGAGTAAAGAGTAAAGAGTAAAGAGTAAAGAGTAAAGAGTAAAGAGTAAAGAGTAAAGAGTAAAGAGTAAAGAGTAAAGAGTAAAGAGTAAAGAGTAAAGAGTAAAGAGTAAAGAGTAAAGAGTAAAGAGTAAAGAGTAAAGAGTAAAGAGTAAAGAGTAAAGAGTAAAGAGTAAAGAGTAAAGAGTAAAGAGTAAAGAGTAAAGAGTAAAGAGTAAAGAGTAAAGAGTAAAGAGTAAAGAGTAAAGAGTAAAGAGTAAAGAGTAAAGAGTAAAGAGTAAAGAGTAAAGAGTAAAGAGTAAAGAGTAAAGAGTAAAGAGTAAAGAGTAAAGAGTAAAGAGTAAAGAGTAAAGAGTAAAGAGTAAAGAGTAAAGAGTAAAGAGTAAAGAGTAAAGAGTAAAGAGTAAAGAGTAAAGAGTAAAGAGTAAAGAGTAAAGAGTAAAGAGTAAAGAGTAAAGAGTAAAGAGTAAAGAGTAAAGAGTAAAGAGTAAAGAGTAAAGAGTAAAGAGTAAAGAGTAAAGAGTAAAGAGTAAAGAGTAAAGAGTAAAGAGTAAAGAGTAAAGAGTAAAGAGTAAAGAGTAAAGAGTAAAGAGTAAAGAGTAAAGAGTAAAGAGTAAAGAGTAAAGAGTAAAGAGTAAAGAGTAAAGAGTAAAGAGTAAAGAGTAAAGAGTAAAGAGTAAAGAGTAAAGAGTAAAGAGTAAAGAGTAAAGAGTAAAGAGTAAAGAGTAAAGAGTAAAGAGTAAAGAGTAAAGAGTAAAGAGTAAAGAGTAAAGAGTAAAGAGTAAAGAGTAAAGAGTAAAGAGTAAAGAGTAAAGAGTAAAGAGTAAAGAGTAAAGAGTAAAGAGTAAAGAGTAAAGAGTAAAGAGTAAAGAGTAAAGAGTAAAGAGTAAAGAGTAAAGAGTAAAGAGTAAAGAGTAAAGAGTAAAGAGTAAAGAGTAAAGAGTAAAGAGTAAAGAGTAAAGAGTAAAGAGTAAAGAGTAAAGAGTAAAGAGTAAAGAGTAAAGAGTAAAGAGTAAAGAGTAAAGAGTAAAGAGTAAAGAGTAAAGAGTAAAGAGTAAAGAGTAAAGAGTAAAGAGTAAAGAGTAAAGAGTAAAGAGTAAAGAGTAAAGAGTAAAGAGTAAAGAGTAAAGAGTAAAGAGTAAAGAGTAAAGAGTAAAGAGTAAAGAGTAAAGAGTAAAGAGTAAAGAGTAAAGAGTAAAGAGTAAAGAGTAAAGAGTAAAGAGTAAAGAGTAAAGAGTAAAGAGTAAAGAGTAAAGAGTAAAGAGTAAAGAGTAAAGAGTAAAGAGTAAAGAGTAAAGAGTAAAGAGTAAAGAGTAAAGAGTAAAGAGTAAAGAGTAAAGAGTAAAGAGTAAAGAGTAAAGAGTAAAGAGTAAAGAGTAAAGAGTAAAGAGTAAAGAGTAAAGAGTAAAGAGTAAAGAGTAAAGAGTAAAGAGTAAAGAGTAAAGAGTAAAGAGTAAAGAGTAAAGAGTAAAGAGTAAAGAGTAAAGAGTAAAGAGTAAAGAGTAAAGAGTAAAGAGTAAAGAGTAAAGAGTAAAGAGTAAAGAGTAAAGAGTAAAGAGTAAAGAGTAAAGAGTAAAGAGTAAAGAGTAAAGAGTAAAGAGTAAAGAGTAAAGAGTAAAGAGTAAAGAGTAAAGAGTAAAGAGTAAAGAGTAAAGAGTAAAGAGTAAAGAGTAAAGAGTAAAGAGTAAAGAGTAAAGAGTAAAGAGTAAAGAGTAAAGAGTAAAGAGTAAAGAGTAAAGAGTAAAGAGTAAAGAGTAAAGAGTAAAGAGTAAAGAGTAAAGAGTAAAGAGTAAAGAGTAAAGAGTAAAGAGTAAAGAGTAAAGAGTAAAGAGTAAAGAGTAAAGAGTAAAGAGTAAAGAGTAAAGAGTAAAGAGTAAAGAGTAAAGAGTAAAGAGTAAAGAGTAAAGAGTAAAGAGTAAAGAGTAAAGAGTAAAGAGTAAAGAGTAAAGAGTAAAGAGTAAAGAGTAAAGAGTAAAGAGTAAAGAGTAAAGAGTAAAGAGTAAAGAGTAAAGAGTAAAGAGTAAAGAGTAAAGAGTAAAGAGTAAAGAGTAAAGAGTAAAGAGTAAAGAGTAAAGAGTAAAGAGTAAAGAGTAAAGAGTAAAGAGTAAAGAGTAAAGAGTAAAGAGTAAAGAGTAAAGAGTAAAGAGTAAAGAGTAAAGAGTAAAGAGTAAAGAGTAAAGAGTAAAGAGTAAAGAGTAAAGAGTAAAGAGTAAAGAGTAAAGAGTAAAGAGTAAAGAGTAAAGAGTAAAGAGTAAAGAGTAAAGAGTAAAGAGTAAAGAGTAAAGAGTAAAGAGTAAAGAGTAAAGAGTAAAGAGTAAAGAGTAAAGAGTAAAGAGTAAAGAGTAAAGAGTAAAGAGTAAAGAGTAAAGAGTAAAGAGTAAAGAGTAAAGAGTAAAGAGTAAAGAGTAAAGAGTAAAGAGTAAAGAGTAAAGAGTAAAGAGTAAAGAGTAAAGAGTAAAGAGTAAAGAGTAAAGAGTAAAGAGTAAAGAGTAAAGAGTAAAGAGTAAAGAGTAAAGAGTAAAGAGTAAAGAGTAAAGAGTAAAGAGTAAAGAGTAAAGAGTAAAGAGTAAAGAGTAAAGAGTAAAGAGTAAAGAGTAAAGAGTAAAGAGTAAAGAGTAAAGAGTAAAGAGTAAAGAGTAAAGAGTAAAGAGTAAAGAGTAAAGAGTAAAGAGTAAAGAGTAAAGAGTAAAGAGTAAAGAGTAAAGAGTAAAGAGTAAAGAGTAAAGAGTAAAGAGTAAAGAGTAAAGAGTAAAGAGTAAAGAGTAAAGAGTAAAGAGTAAAGAGTAAAGAGTAAAGAGTAAAGAGTAAAGAGTAAAGAGTAAAGAGTAAAGAGTAAAGAGTAAAGAGTAAAGAGTAAAGAGTAAAGAGTAAAGAGTAAAGAGTAAAGAGTAAAGAGTAAAGAGTAAAGAGTAAAGAGTAAAGAGTAAAGAGTAAAGAGTAAAGAGTAAAGAGTAAAGAGTAAAGAGTAAAGAGTAAAGAGTAAAGAGTAAAGAGTAAAGAGTAAAGAGTAAAGAGTAAAGAGTAAAGAGTAAAGAGTAAAGAGTAAAGAGTAAAGAGTAAAGAGTAAAGAGTAAAGAGTAAAGAGTAAAGAGTAAAGAGTAAAGAGTAAAGAGTAAAGAGTAAAGAGTAAAGAGTAAAGAGTAAAGAGTAAAGAGTAAAGAGTAAAGAGTAAAGAGTAAAGAGTAAAGAGTAAAGAGTAAAGAGTAAAGAGTAAAGAGTAAAGAGTAAAGAGTAAAGAGTAAAGAGTAAAGAGTAAAGAGTAAAGAGTAAAGAGTAAAGAGTAAAGAGTAAAGAGTAAAGAGTAAAGAGTAAAGAGTAAAGAGTAAAGAGTAAAGAGTAAAGAGTAAAGAGTAAAGAGTAAAGAGTAAAGAGTAAAGAGTAAAGAGTAAAGAGTAAAGAGTAAAGAGTAAAGAGTAAAGAGTAAAGAGTAAAGAGTAAAGAGTAAAGAGTAAAGAGTAAAGAGTAAAGAGTAAAGAGTAAAGAGTAAAGAGTAAAGAGTAAAGAGTAAAGAGTAAAGAGTAAAGAGTAAAGAGTAAAGAGTAAAGAGTAAAGAGTAAAGAGTAAAGAGTAAAGAGTAAAGAGTAAAGAGTAAAGAGTAAAGAGTAAAGAGTAAAGAGTAAAGAGTAAAGAGTAAAGAGTAAAGAGTAAAGAGTAAAGAGTAAAGAGTAAAGAGTAAAGAGTAAAGAGTAAAGAGTAAAGAGTAAAGAGTAAAGAGTAAAGAGTAAAGAGTAAAGAGTAAAGAGTAAAGAGTAAAGAGTAAAGAGTAAAGAGTAAAGAGTAAAGAGTAAAGAGTAAAGAGTAAAGAGTAAAGAGTAAAGAGTAAAGAGTAAAGAGTAAAGAGTAAAGAGTAAAGAGTAAAGAGTAAAGAGTAAAGAGTAAAGAGTAAAGAGTAAAGAGTAAAGAGTAAAGAGTAAAGAGTAAAGAGTAAAGAGTAAAGAGTAAAGAGTAAAGAGTAAAGAGTAAAGAGTAAAGAGTAAAGAGTAAAGAGTAAAGAGTAAAGAGTAAAGAGTAAAGAGTAAAGAGTAAAGAGTAAAGAGTAAAGAGTAAAGAGTAAAGAGTAAAGAGTAAAGAGTAAAGAGTAAAGAGTAAAGAGTAAAGAGTAAAGAGTAAAGAGTAAAGAGTAAAGAGTAAAGAGTAAAGAGTAAAGAGTAAAGAGTAAAGAGTAAAGAGTAAAGAGTAAAGAGTAAAGAGTAAAGAGTAAAGAGTAAAGAGTAAAGAGTAAAGAGTAAAGAGTAAAGAGTAAAGAGTAAAGAGTAAAGAGTAAAGAGTAAAGAGTAAAGAGTAAAGAGTAAAGAGTAAAGAGTAAAGAGTAAAGAGTAAAGAGTAAAGAGTAAAGAGTAAAGAGTAAAGAGTAAAGAGTAAAGAGTAAAGAGTAAAGAGTAAAGAGTAAAGAGTAAAGAGTAAAGAGTAAAGAGTAAAGAGTAAAGAGTAAAGAGTAAAGAGTAAAGAGTAAAGAGTAAAGAGTAAAGAGTAAAGAGTAAAGAGTAAAGAGTAAAGAGTAAAGAGTAAAGAGTAAAGAGTAAAGAGTAAAGAGTAAAGAGTAAAGAGTAAAGAGTAAAGAGTAAAGAGTAAAGAGTAAAGA
The DNA here is from genome assembly GCF_030247195.1 of Topomyia yanbarensis. Taxonomy (NCBI): domain Eukaryota; kingdom Metazoa; phylum Arthropoda; class Insecta; order Diptera; family Culicidae; genus Topomyia; species Topomyia yanbarensis. The sequence goes on along the minus strand of NW_026683647.1, from coordinate 7,053 downwards.
GTAAAGAGTAAAGAGTAAAGAGTAAAGAGTAAAGAGTAAAGAGTAAAGAGTAAAGAGTAAAGAGTAAAGAGTAAAGAGTAAAGAGTAAAGAGTAAAGAGTAAAGAGTAAAGAGTAAAGAGTAAAGAGTAAAGAGTAAAGAGTAAAGAGTAAAGAGTAAAGAGTAAAGAGTAAAGAGTAAAGAGTAAAGAGTAAAGAGTAAAGAGTAAAGAGTAAAGAGTAAAGAGTAAAGAGTAAAGAGTAAAGAGTAAAGAGTAAAGAGTAAAGAGTAAAGAGTAAAGAGTAAAGAGTAAAGAGTAAAGAGTAAAGAGTAAAGAGTAAAGAGTAAAGAGTAAAGAGTAAAGAGTAAAGAGTAAAGAGTAAAGAGTAAAGAGTAAAGAGTAAAGAGTAAAGAGTAAAGAGTAAAGAGTAAAGAGTAAAGAGTAAAGAGTAAAGAGTAAAGAGTAAAGAGTAAAGAGTAAAGAGTAAAGAGTAAAGAGTAAAGAGTAAAGAGTAAAGAGTAAAGAGTAAAGAGTAAAGAGTAAAGAGTAAAGAGTAAAGAGTAAAGAGTAAAGAGTAAAGAGTAAAGAGTAAAGAGTAAAGAGTAAAGAGTAAAGAGTAAAGAGTAAAGAGTAAAGAGTAAAGAGTAAAGAGTAAAGAGTAAAGAGTAAAGAGTAAAGAGTAAAGAGTAAAGAGTAAAGAGTAAAGAGTAAAGAGTAAAGAGTAAAGAGTAAAGAGTAAAGAGTAAAGAGTAAAGAGTAAAGAGTAAAGAGTAAAGAGTAAAGAGTAAAGAGTAAAGAGTAAAGAGTAAAGAGTAAAGAGTAAAGAGTAAAGAGTAAAGAGTAAAGAGTAAAGAGTAAAGAGTAAAGAGTAAAGAGTAAAGAGTAAAGAGTAAAGAGTAAAGAGTAAAGAGTAAAGAGTAAAGAGTAAAGAGTAAAGAGTAAAGAGTAAAGAGTAAAGAGTAAAGAGTAAAGAGTAAAGAGTAAAGAGTAAAGAGTAAAGAGTAAAGAGTAAAGAGTAAAGAGTAAAGAGTAAAGAGTAAAGAGTAAAGAGTAAAGAGTAAAGAGTAAAGAGTAAAGAGTAAAGAGTAAAGAGTAAAGAGTAAAGAGTAAAGAGTAAAGAGTAAAGAGTAAAGAGTAAAGAGTAAAGAGTAAAGAGTAAAGAGTAAAGAGTAAAGAGTAAAGAGTAAAGAGTAAAGAGTAAAGAGTAAAGAGTAAAGAGTAAAGAGTAAAGAGTAAAGAGTAAAGAGTAAAGAGTAAAGAGTAAAGAGTAAAGAGTAAAGAGTAAAGAGTAAAGAGTAAAGAGTAAAGAGTAAAGAGTAAAGAGTAAAGAGTAAAGAGTAAAGAGTAAAGAGTAAAGAGTAAAGAGTAAAGAGTAAAGAGTAAAGAGTAAAGAGTAAAGAGTAAAGAGTAAAGAGTAAAGAGTAAAGAGTAAAGAGTAAAGAGTAAAGAGTAAAGAGTAAAGAGTAAAGAGTAAAGAGTAAAGAGTAAAGAGTAAAGAGTAAAGAGTAAAGAGTAAAGAGTAAAGAGTAAAGAGTAAAGAGTAAAGAGTAAAGAGTAAAGAGTAAAGAGTAAAGAGTAAAGAGTAAAGAGTAAAGAGTAAAGAGTAAAGAGTAAAGAGTATAGAGTAAAGAGTAAAGAGTAAAGAGTAAAGAGTAAAGAGTAAAGAGTAAAGAGTAAAGAGTAAAGAGTAAAGAGTAAAGAGTAAAGAGTAAAGAGTAAAGAGTAAAGAGTAAAGAGTAAAGAGTAAAGAGTAAAGAGTAAAGAGTAAAGAGTAAAGAGTAAAGAGTAAAGAGTAAAGAGTAAAGAGTAAAGAGTAAAGAGTAAAGAGTAAAGAGTAAAGAGTAAAGAGTAAAGAGTAAAGAGTAAAGAGTAAAGAGTAAAGAGTAAAGAGTAAAGAGTAAAGAGTAAAGAGTAAAGAGTAAAGAGTAAAGAGTAAAGAGTAAAGAGTAAAGAGTAAAGAGTAAAGAGTAAAGAGTAAAGAGTAAAGAGTAAAGAGTAAAGAGTAAAGAGTAAAGAGTAAAGAGTAAAGAGTAAAGAGTAAAGAGTAAAGAGTAAAGAGTAAAGAGTAAAGAGTAAAGAGTAAAGAGTAAAGAGTAAAGAGTAAAGAGTAAAGAGTAAAGAGTAAAGAGTAAAGAGTAAAGAGTAAAGAGTAAAGAGTAAAGAGTAAAGAGTAAAGAGTAAAGAGTAAAGAGTAAAGAGTAAAGAGTAAAGAGTAAAGAGTAAAGAGTAAAGAGTAAAGAGTAAAGAGTAAAGAGTAAAGAGTAAAGAGTAAAGAGTAAAGAGTAAAGAGTAAAGAGTAAAGAGTAAAGAGTAAAGAGTAAAGAGTAAAGAGTAAAGAGTAAAGAGTAAAGAGTAAAGAGTAAAGAGTAAAGAGTAAAGAGTAAAGAGTAAAGAGTAAAGAGTAAAGAGTAAAGAGTAAAGAGTAAAGAGTAAAGAGTAAAGAGTAAAGAGTAAAGAGTAAAGAGTAAAGAGTAAAGAGTAAAGAGTAAAGAGTAAAGAGTAAAGAGTAAAGAGTAAAGAGTAAAGAGTAAAGAGTAAAGAGTAAAGAGTAAAGAGTAAAGAGTAAAGAGTAAAGAGTAAAGAGTAAAGAGTAAAGAGTAAAGAGTAAAGAGTAAAGAGTAAAGAGTAAAGAGTAAAGAGTAAAGAGTAAAGAGTAAAGAGTAAAGAGTAAAGAGTAAAGAGTAAAGAGTAAAGAGTAAAGAGTAAAGAGTAAAGAGTAAAGAGTAAAGAGTAAAGAGTAAAGAGTAAAGAGTAAAGAGTAAAGAGTAAAGAGTAAAGAGTAAAGAGTAAAGAGTAAAGAGTAAAGAGTAAAGAGTAAAGAGTAAAGAGTAAAGAGTAAAGAGTAAAGAGTAAAGAGTAAAGAGTAAAGAGTAAAGAGTAAAGAGTAAAGAGTAAAGAGTAAAGAGTAAAGAGTAAAGAGTAAAGAGTAAAGAGTAAAGAGTAAAGAGTAAAGAGTAAAGAGTAAAGAGTAAAGAGTAAAGAGTAAAGAGTAAAGAGTAAAGAGTAAAGAGTAAAGAGTAAAGAGTAAAGAGTAAAGAGTAAAGAGTAAAGAGTAAAGAGTAAAGAGTAAAGAGTAAAGAGTAAAGAGTAAAGAGTAAAGAGTAAAGAGTAAAGAGTAAAGAGTAAAGAGTAAAGAGTAAAGAGTAAAGAGTAAAGAGTAAAGAGTAAAGAGTAAAGAGTAAAGAGTAAAGAGTAAAGAGTAAAGAGTAAAGAGTAAAGAGTAAAGAGTAAAGAGTAAAGAGTAAAGAGTAAAGAGTAAAGAGTAAAGAGTAAAGAGTAAAGAGTAAAGAGTAAAGAGTAAAGAGTAAAGAGTAAAGAGTAAAGAGTAAAGAGTAAAGAGTAAAGAGTAAAGAGTAAAGAGTAAAGAGTAAAGAGTAAAGAGTAAAGAGTAAAGAGTAAAGAGTAAAGAGTAAAGAGTAAAGAGTAAAGAGTAAAGAGTAAAGAGTAAAGAGTAAAGAGTAAAGAGTAAAGAGTAAAGAGTAAAGAGTAAAGAGTAAAGAGTAAAGAGTAAAGAGTAAAGAGTAAAGAGTAAAGAGTAAAGAGTAAAGAGTAAAGAGTAAAGAGTAAAGAGTAAAGAGTAAAGAGTAAAGAGTAAAGAGTAAAGAGTAAAGAGTAAAGAGTAAAGAGTAAAGAGTAAAGAGTAAAGAGTAAAGAGTAAAGAGTAAAGAGTAAAGAGTAAAGAGTAAAGAGTAAAGAGTAAAGAGTAAAGAGTAAAGAGTAAAGAGTAAAGAGTAAAGAGTAAAGAGTAAAGAGTAAAGAGTAAAGAGTAAAGAGTAAAGAGTAAAGAGTAAAGAGTAAAGAGTAAAGAGTAAAGAGTAAAGAGTAAAGAGTAAAGAGTAAAGAGTAAAGAGTAAAGAGTAAAGAGTAAAGAGTAAAGAGTAAAGAGTAAAGAGTAAAGAGTAAAGAGTAAAGAGTAAAGAGTAAAGAGTAAAGAGTAAAGAGTAAAGAGTAAAGAGTAAAGAGTAAAGAGTAAAGAGTAAAGAGTAAAGAGTAAAGAGTAAAGAGTAAAGAGTAAAGAGTAAAGAGTAAAGAGTAAAGAGTAAAGAGTAAAGAGTAAAGAGTAAAGAGTAAAGAGTAAAGAGTAAAGAGTAAAGAGTAAAGAGTAAAGAGTAAAGAGTAAAGAGTAAAGAGTAAAGAGTAAAGAGTAAAGAGTAAAGAGTAAAGAGTAAAGAGTAAAGAGTAAAGAGTAAAGAGTAAAGAGTAAAGAGTAAAGAGTAAAGAGTAAAGAGTAAAGAGTAAAGAGTAAAGAGTAAAGAGTAAAGAGTAAAGAGTAAAGAGTAAAGAGTAAAGAGTAAAGAGTAAAGAGTAAAGAGTAAAGAGTAAAGAGTAAAGAGTAAAGAGTAAAGAGTAAAGAGTAAAGAGTAAAGAGTAAAGAGTAAAGAGTAAAGAGTAAAGAGTAAAGAGTAAAGAGTAAAGAGTAAAGAGTAAAGAGTAAAGAGTAAAGAGTAAAGAGTAAAGAGTAAAGAGTAAAGAGTAAAGAGTAAAGAGTAAAGAGTAAAGAGTAAAGAGTAAAGAGTAAAGAGTAAAGAGTAAAGAGTAAAGAGTAAAGAGTAAAGAGTAAAGAGTAAAGAGTAAAGAGTAAAGAGTAAAGAGTAAAGAGTAAAGAGTAAAGAGTAAAGAGTAAAGAGTAAAGAGTAAAGAGTAAAGAGTAAAGAGTAAAGAGTAAAGAGTAAAGAGTAAAGAGTAAAGAGTAAAGAGTAAAGAGTAAAGAGTAAAGAGTAAAGAGTAAAGAGTAAAGAGTAAAGAGTAAAGAGTAAAGAGTAAAGAGTAAAGAGTAAAGAGTAAAGAGTAAAGAGTAAAGAGTAAAGAGTAAAGAGTAAAGAGTAAAGAGTAAAGAGTAAAGAGTAAAGAGTAAAGAGTAAAGAGTAAAGAGTAAAGAGTAAAGAGTAAAGAGTAAAGAGTAAAGAGTAAAGAGTAAAGAGTAAAGAGTAAAGAGTAAAGAGTAAAGAGTAAAGAGTAAAGAGTAAAGAGTAAAGAGTAAAGAGTAAAGAGTAAAGAGTAAAGAGTAAAGAGTAAAGAGTAAAGAGTAAAGAGTAAAGAGTAAAGAGTAAAGAGTAAAGAGTAAAGAGTAAAGAGTAAAGAGTAAAGAGTAAAGAGTAAAGAGTAAAGAGTAAAGAGTAAAGAGTAAAGAGTAAAGAGTAAAGAGTAAAGAGTAAAGAGTAAAGAGTAAAGAGTAAAGAGTAAAGAGTAAAGAGTAAAGAGTAAAGAGTAAAGAGTAAAGAGTAAAGAGTAAAGAGTAAAGAGTAAAGAGTAAAGAGTAAAGAGTAAAGAGTAAAGAGTAAAGAGTAAAGAGTAAAGAGTAAAGAGTAAAGAGTAAAGAGTAAAGAGTAAAGAGTAAAGAGTAAAGAGTAAAGAGTAAAGAGTAAAGAGTAAAGAGTAAAGAGTAAAGAGTAAAGAGTAAAGAGTAAAGAGTAAAGAGTAAAGAGTAAAGAGTAAAGAGTAAAGAGTAAAGAGTAAAGAGTAAAGAGTAAAGAGTAAAGAGTAAAGAGTAAAGAGTAAAGAGTAAAGAGTAAAGAGTAAAGAGTAAAGAGTAAAGAGTAAAGAGTAAAGAGTAAAGAGTAAAGAGTAAAGAGTAAAGAGTAAAGAGTAAAGAGTAAAGAGTAAAGAGTAAAGAGTAAAGAGTAAAGAGTAAAGAGTAAAGAGTAAAGAGTAAAGAGTAAAGAGTAAAGAGTAAAGAGTAAAGAGTAAAGAGTAAAGAGTAAAGAGTAAAGAGTAAAGAGTAAAGAGTAAAGAGTAAAGAGTAAAGAGTAAAGAGTAAAGAGTAAAGAGTAAAGAGTAAAGAGTAAAGAGTAAAGAGTAAAGAGTAAAGAGTAAAGAGTAAAGAGTAAAGAGTAAAGAGTAAAGAGTAAAGAGTAAAGAGTAAAGAGTAAAGAGTAAAGAGTAAAGAGTAAAGAGTAAAGAGTAAAGAGTAAAGAGTAAAGAGTAAAGAGTAAAGAGTAAAGAGTAAAGAGTAAAGAGTAAAGAGTAAAGAGTAAAGAGTAAAGAGTAAAGAGTAAAGAGTAAAGAGTAAAGAGTAAAGAGTAAAGAGTAAAGAGTAAAGAGTAAAGAGTAAAGAGTAAAGAGTAAAGAGTAAAGAGTAAAGAGTAAAGAGTAAAGAGTAAAGAGTAAAGAGTAAAGAGTAAAGAGTAAAGAGTAAAGAGTAAAGAGTAAAGAGTAAAGAGTAAAGAGTAAAGAGTAAAGAGTAAAGAGTAAAGAGTAAAGAGTAAAGAGTAAAGAGTAAAGAGTAAAGAGTAAAGAGTAAAGAGTAAAGAGTAAAGAGTAAAGAGTAAAGAGTAAAGAGTAAAGAGTAAAGAGTAAAGAGTAAAGAGTAAAGAGTAAAGAGTAAAGAGTAAAGAGTAAAGAGTAAAGAGTAAAGAGTAAAGAGTAAAGAGTAAAGAGTAAAGAGTAAAGAGTAAAGAGTAAAGAGTAAAGAGTAAAGAGTAAAGAGTAAAGAGTAAAGAGTAAAGAGTAAAGAGTAAAGAGTAAAGAGTAAAGAGTAAAGAGTAAAGAGTAAAGAGTAAAGAGTAAAGAGTAAAGAGTAAAGAGTAAAGAGTAAAGAGTAAAGAGTAAATAATCAGACTAATAAAAAAAGAAATAGTACCCTGAAACTTTACTTTGTGAACGGTTGTAGATAGTACAGCTTTATTTGAAAGTTATTCAAAAATAGCACAGCGCTCTAATAGGGCCAAACTGTGCTCATTACCCTAAGTTCTTGTGATACAATTAAATACTCTAGCTGATATAACATTAATGTATTAAAAATATGACAGAAATAAATTTTTGGGATTTCTTCAATAAGCTTTGTTCAGCTTTTGTTGATTTAGTAAATTTAATAAATTTAAAAATGATTCTAACGAGCTTCCCTAAACTATCATAAAATCAGAATTAAACGATGTAAAAAGAAAATGATCGGAACCAATGTCATTTCACAAAGTTTAATTTAAATTATCGAGTTATTATTTTCTAATCCATTTAAGCTCTTATTATTGGTCAAGCCTTGACCTTAAAATCTGAATTTTATAATAGGGAAGGTAAAATATCGTTTGTGGAAAAATTCATTCAAATTTCATTTCAGAGCTCTCAAATATTTTTTAT